>NC_045970.1:57601077-57766955 GCF_010909765.2 Amblyraja radiata | reverse complement strand
TAGATCAGCCATGACTGAATGGTGGGTAGAGTCGACGGGCCGAGTGGCCTAAATCTGCTCCTATGACATCACATGAACTTTACTGTCGAGGGCCGTCCAGGAGGTTTTCTCACGTTCAACGTCCTCAACTTTACCTCAGGGTTTCTTCACCAACCGCAGTGGGGAATCATCTCAATTGTTTAGAGCGAACTGAAGGAAAGCGGCGAGGGTCGCGCCAGTGACACGGTGTGTGGAGCAAAGCTGTGGAGTGGGCGCCGACGGCCCGGGCTGTGAGGGCCCCATTGCCGCCAGTGACACTGTGTGTGTGTGGGTGTGTGTGGGGGGGGGGGGGGGAGAGGGGCGCCGACGGCCCGGGCTGTGAGGGCCCCATTGCCGCCAGTGACACTGTGTGTGTGTGGGTGTGGGGGGGGGGGCGGTTGTGAACGAGCGGCGGCCGCGCGCGGGCAGTTTGGGGGCCGCGCGAGACGCAGCCGTTGGCCCCGGGCGTTTGAATCCCAACTGCCGCAGCGCGAGCGCGCGTTCTCCGGCGGAGGAGGAGGGGGGGGGGGGGGGGGAGACGACGCGTGACCGGCCGCCAGCGGGGCTGTGATTGGAGGAGCGTTCAGCCGGCCACGTGGGGCCCGGCCCCGCCCGCCCGCTGATTGGGGATGGGAATGGCGGGCTGGAGGAGAGCGGGAGAAAGCGAGGCTCCCATTGGTTGAGGGACGGCGCCTCACCGCCGGGCAACTCGATCACCACCTGCAGAATTAGGCCACTCGGCCCATCAAGTCTACTCCGCCACTCATCTCTCCCCTCTCAACCCCATTCTCCTGCCTTGTCCCCATAACCCTGACACCTGTACTGTGATAAAGAATCTCTCTGCTTTAAAATATCCATTGGCGACATCCACAGCTGCCTATCTATGGCAATGAATTGCAAAGATTCACCACCCCATAGAACTAAAGAAATTACTCCTCATCTCCTTTTATTGTGAGGCCAAGACCTCTGGTACTAGACTCCCACCGATGCAAACATCCTCTCCACATTCACTCTATCCAGGCCTTTCACCATTTGGTAAGTTCCTTCACCAGGTGAGGGAGGAGGTACAGTTAGCAATGTTACAAAATGTTGAGATTTTAAAAATCAAGTCTAATTTATCCCATCAGATTAAGCATAAAAAGAAGTTTATTTTGTCACCTAATTCACTTTCATATCTTCAGTATAGGGGGGTGTGCATGTAAGGTCACTGGGTCATAGGGCTTGACGCACGGAGCCGCTCAATCCATCTGGAGGACATCCGTCACTTCCGGTTATTAATACACGAAACGCGTACTTTTCTACCTGTTAAAAACCGCCAAAATGTTGAATATTTGCGCTGAAAAAAATTGTGGGAGTCGGGGTAAGTGAGAGACATTTACCCAACTTTAGAATTCCAAAAGTGATGCGAAATGAAGGTATAGAGAAGCGAGAACTGAAAGGACAACAGCAACTAAAGTGCTTGGTAAACATTGGCCGTGCAGATATTAGCAATGTTACAAAATTTTGAGATTTTAAAAATCAAGTCTGTAATTTATCCCATCAGATAAAGCATAAAAGTAAGTTTAATTTGACACCTAATTCACTTTCATATCTCAAGTATTTAAAAAGTTATGGCCATTTTCATACTCGGAAATGAGCATCTTGTTCCCTATTGATTTTCTATGGACATAACAAAAAAGTTGTGATCGTGAACAGTCAAAAGCCCATAACTTTCTTAAAAATTAAGAGAACTGAATGAAATTTTCAGTTATCATAGATTGAAGCATTCTGAAACAAATATAAAATAATCTTACTTGGATGACCTGAAATTAAAGCATATAATTAGTTAGTTACCTAATTGTAGCTAATTTCAGACTTCAATTACTAGATCTAAACATCTATCCATTTCTTAATAAATGATTAACATTTTTAAATAGCCTAAATGTCCAAATAATATTCACAAATAATTCACAATAAAACATGATTTTTAAATCTCATTTACATTAATTTATAGGCCAAATGGAAGGAATTCAGTGTTCAATTGCTGTAAATAAATGCCCATTTAAATCAGCTTTCCAGTGGGTCTCTGTGGAACGCGCTGGTTTAGAACGTTCACATTGCGGTAGATTTGTGCCCCAAATGCCCAGAAAAATACTGCGCGATATAATGGGCCCAAAATGAGCTACTCGCTATATTAAACTTTGTATAAAGGGATCTTTAGAAGCCCTTTTTAATGTAAAAATATACAACCTACCTTCTGTGGTTTGCTTTATGAGACCCTGCGGTTGCTGGCGGTCGCGGGTTTAGAGATTGATTTTTAAACTACTATAACTATTATTCAAGGCCTTTAAACCTAATAATAGCTTTTGCGACGGGGTCTTCCAGCGATTTTTCGTTAATAATTAACTAGGCTGAACATCTTCGATTTGAACAGCCTAGAGAAAATCGCGTTTTAAACCCGCCCCCTCTAAACGGCGCCAAAATCGCGCACACCCGCAGCGGCAGATTTTCAAAGACGCTTCAGGTAGGCTTTGCAACATACCTACAGATATCGGAATTGAAAATATTGGGAATTATGGCGTTTGCTCACTGCATTTCATCAACAGTAAGGCATTATTTGTGTTTTTTCTTGATTCCTTTGGCATCTAAAAATTCTCAGAAGCGATAAATCTGGCTGTAAAGTTTTCTTCTGATGCGTTTTCATTTTGTATGTAAAAACCCACTTGGGAACCATGGGCGGTTTAAAGAAATTACAGCCAGATTTATCACTTCTGAAACTTTTTAGATGCCAAAGGAATCAAGAAAAAACACAAATAATGCCTTAGTTGATGAAATGCAGAGAGCAAACGGCCAATGTTGGCCAAGCGCTCTGTCTGTTGTTGTCCCTTCAGCTCTCGCTTCTATCTACCGCCATTTCACCTCACTTTTGGAATTCTGAAGTAGGCTAAATGTCTCACACGCTTATCCCGATTTCCATAATTAATTACAGCGCAAAAATTGACATTTTCGGCGGGTTTTAACAGGCCCGCTACGCTGGAAACAATGGTAAGTGCCTACCTGCAGTTCATCGCCTGTACTCCACTTGGAGTAGCGTAGCAACAGTACGGGTCATGGGTCGTGACCCGACTGCCGTGAAACCTCCATATTAAAAAAGTTATGGCCATTTTCATACTCGGAAATTAGCATCTTGTTCCCTATTGCTTTTCCATTGACTTAACACAAAAGCTGTGAACGAGGACAGTCAAATGGTCATAACTTTCTTAAAAATTAAGAGAAGTAAAATAAATTTTCAGTTATTATAGATTGAAGCATTCTGAAACAAATATGAAACAATCTTACTTAGATGGCTTGAAATTAAGGCATATAATTAGTTAGTTACCTAATTGTAGCTAATTACAAAATTCAATTACTAGATCTAAACATCTATCAATTTCTTAAGAATAGATTAACATTTTAAATAGCCAAAGTGTCCAGATAACATTCACACAATAATTCACAATATAACATAATTTTTAAATCTCATTGTTATAGGCCAAATAGAAGGAATTTAATGTTTAATACCTGTAAATTAATGGCCATTTAAATCAACTTGCGAGTGGGTTTTTCTGGAACGCGACCATTTTGGAATGTTGTGGTTTGCAGTGATTTAGACCCCCATATCGGCATGAAAAACACTGCCGGTTGGTATGGGGACTAAATCACCGTTTTGCAACTTAAAATGTAAACTAAAGGCATCTTAAGGACCCTTTTATACATAAAAATAAACAGCTTTCTTTTACCAGTCACCTACATGAAATCCGTCCCCCGTTGTCGGCGTTGACGGCTTTAGAAGCTGATTTTAAAATGACTCCAGCGCTGAACGAGTTGGGTGATTTAAAAAAAAAAAAAAAATACACAGAACGGGAAATAAAGCCGTCGGAACGATTCTTCAGTCAAAAGCTTGCACTCCAACTAATATAATCCATGACAAGGGTAGGAAAAAAAACCGCGTTTTTAAAACCCCGCCCCCCCCCCCCCCCATCAAAGGCGCCAAAATCGTGCACACGCCAGGTGGCAGAATTGCAGCGCATGCTGAAAGTAAGTATTGTAACATACCTAGTACAGGGACAGGTGTTCTCCCTGCCCTCACCTCCATGTCCATGGACCTGTCCCTCCTGGGAACCAAGGTTCACCTGCACTTCCTCTCAACTCATTTATTGCATCCGCTGTTCCTGATGTGGCCTCCTGTACAGTCGCCAAACCAAAACGCGGACTTGGCGAACGATTCGCCTGACTCTCGCATCAGGGGCGCTGCACAATTGGCAACCCCGCCAACAGTCTGTCAGTTTTATTTGTCTTTTTTTAATTTTTAGTGCAGTTTAAAGTCTGTAAATGTTCTCCCGGTTTGTTTTATGTGGGGGGAGGGGGGAGGGGAGACGTTTCAGTTTCTTACCTTGCCAGAGATGCGATTTATTTTTTCCCGGGTCGCTCTGTGGCCTACCATCGATGGAGCTGGAGGCATCCTCGGACTGACCTTGAGGCCCACCGCGGGGCGTGGATTTAACATCGGAGCCGATCCCTTGCCTGGGATCACTCCAACTGCGGACTTTACCAGCGCGAGCTCGCATCTCGGAAAGCTAGTCGGGAAGCTCCAAGGACACAGAAGGTTCGACCAGCCCCGACGCGGAGTCTGATCGTCTGGCGCGGGGGAAGCTGACATCCCTCTCCCCCCCATGCAGGAGCTGATCACCCCCGATGCCAAACATCGCTGGTTCCGGAGTCAAGATCGTCCTGTCAACGGAGGACTGGAGGCCCCCGATCGCGGAGAACAAGAAGGGAAGAAATTAACTTTTTTGCCTTCCATCACAGTGAGGAATGTGGAGGAGTCACTGTGGTGAATGTTTATGTTAAAATGTATTTGTTGCTTTTTATTTGTATGACTGCTTGGCAAATGAAATTCCTTCTATGTTGCAAAACATACTTGGCTATAAAGTATTATTGTGGTTGTGCTTGTGATTTGTCTGCCAAGGCCCGCTGGATCTCCCCGTTGCTAACCCTTTCCATTGCCCCTTCCCACACTGACCTTTCTGTCCTGGGCCTCTCCATTGCCACAGTGAAGCCACAAGCAAAATGGAGGACAACACCTCATATCCTGCTTGTGTAGTTTACAACCCATGGGTATGACCATTGAATTCTCCAATTTAAGGCAACCTTTAATAACCTTCCATTTTCTTCCTCATCCCTGTCACCATTCTCGGGGCTTCACGACTCATCAATGTATTTGTCTCACTTTTTAAATCTCTGAATGCCTTTGTACAACCTTGCAAAAGTTATTACATTCCCCCTCACCTGTGTTCACCTCTTATCTGCCATGCTTAGTCCTCCCCAATCTCTCTTCTACATTTCATTCCCACCCCTTACAATCTGTCTGAAGAAGGGTACCAACCTATCCAGTGCTCCAGGGATGGTGCCTGAACACTGTGTTACTCCAGAACTTGTTTTTCCAGCTTTTGCAGTTCCCTGTTTCCCAAGTAATTAAAGGAAGATTACGAATGAATCACTTGAGTTATCTAAAATATTTTTCAGGATCTCTGGAAGCATGCCAATATATTCTTTACTGCTATCTACTTGTGTTGGCTTTTTCTGTGAATGCCAACCAAACTTCAGTGATCACAAGGTTGCTGCCATTTACTATATACTTTGATCTTAGAATTTGCCCCAACTCACATGTTTCTGGATTTAAATTCCATCTGACATTTCCAGTTGATCATTTGTGTGTCACATATTGTCAAACTCCTTGATCTAGCAACCTCCTCAGTTGAATAAACCTCGACACCATAATACCTTCGAGCCATTTCACCCATTCCATGCATCAGACTTTTCACCATTTAAACTTATCTTGATTTCTTAACCAACAGCCAGGCATTAGCTGCTTCCTCTCTTCCTCCAACTGGTTCAGGTTCGTCGGGACCACTCCCGATCAAATCAAAGGACAAAGGACATTGGGTAAGGATAACCCACCTGAACTCCCGGTGGCTCAGCACTTCAACTCCCCCTCCCATTCCCAATCCGACCTCTCTGTCCTGGCCTCCTCCATTGCCAGAGTGAGCAACAGCGAAATTGGAGGAACAGCACCTCATATTCCGTCTGGGGACCTTGCGTCCTTATGGCATTAACATTGAATTCTCCCAATTTTGCTAGCCCTTGCTGTCTCCTCCCCTTCCTTAACTCTCTAGCTGTCTCCTCCCACCCTCCAATCCGCCCGCCCTCGGGCTCCTCCCCCTCCTCCCCTTTCCTTCTTTCTCCCACCCCCCATCAGTCTGAAGAAGGGTTTCGGCCCGAAACGTCGCCTATTTCCTTCGCTCCATAGATGCTGCTGCACCCGTTGAGTTTCCCCAGCAATTTTGTGTACCGACAAAGGACATTTATTGTCTCATACACCAATTGGTGCAGTGTAATTTGAGATACCATGCAGCACACAAATAAGATAAAGACAACACTATAGAATTTAACATAAAACATTCCCCACAGCGGAATCAACGTTTTCCACTGTGAGGGAAGGCAATACAAGTTCAGTCCTCTTCCTCTTGTTCACCCGTGGTCGGGGCCTATTGAGGCCTCCGCTATGGACGGCCCGATGTTTCAGGCCCCTTGCCGGATGATGGTACTCCGACGTCGGAAGAACACTCTCAGCGCTTGGAGTTCCGAATCGGCCTCTTCCTACCGAAGACAGCGCTCCCGAAGTCCACAGGCCGAGCTGGGCGGAGCTCCAACCTGGCATCCTCGGCGAAAGATCCCAAGCCTCCACGATGTAAAAGTCAACACCGCCCGAGGCTGGAAGCTCCGCAGCTCCACGGTGTTGAAGTCGGCAGTCCCAGCACTCCAGAGCTTCCAACACGGCGACCCTAGTAAGGCATTGGCCGCTCCACGATCGTACTTCAGTGCTGCGCCGCTGCTGAAGCTGAAGCTCTGGCCGGGTCTCCGGCAGGAAAGGCCGCGCCAATCCAGATGGTAGGCCGCGAGGAGGGGGCAAAGATGCGGCTCGGAGGAAAGGCGCATCCTCGACCCAGGTAGCGACTGTTGAAAACAGTTGCCCCCCCATCCCCCACATAAAAAGACTAAAAGACCTCCAAAACAAAACTTTTTGACGGACTAAAACTTAAAAAAAGGATGAAAGTACGAACATCTGCATACGAGGCTGCCACACTCAAAGGTGCCACCACTCGGAGCTGGATGAAAGCTCTCGGCGCAAAACGTCCATTTCGCTCCACAGATGCTGGCTGACCTGCTGACTTACTCCAGCAGTTTGTTTGTCACTCCAGATTCCAGCATCTGCAACCTTCTGTGCCCTAATTTCACCAACAACCCGAGCAGCTCTTCCGTATGCATTTCTTTCCTCCAAGTGTCATTCGATTATTATAAGGACAATAGTGATTTTTACAATGGTTATTCCTGCACCAAATGTTGGCATCGCTGCTCAGGCCAGCATTTTTCTTTGTCTGTCTCTATTTGTCCTGAGGCACCGGATGGAACAATGCAGTTCATTGAACAAATAGACTGATAAATTAGACTCAATACTTCCAGTGAATAAGATGTTCGGATTGCCTTTTTCTGATGGCTTATCTGTACATTTCTCAAATAGAGGAGGAGTCTGTGTAGGTGTCCTCCAATGCCCCAAGGTGATAGACATAGACATAGAAAATAGGTGCAGGATTAGGCCATTCGGCCCTTCGAGCCTGCACCGCCATTCAATATGATCATGGCTGATCATCCAATTCAGTATCCCATCCCTGCCTTCTCTCCATACCCCCTGATCCCTTTAGCCACAAGGGCCACATCTAACTCCCTCTTAAATATAGCCAATGAACTGGCCTCAACTACCTTCTGTGGCAGAGAATTCCACAGATTAACCACTCTCTGTGTAAAAAATGATTTTCTCATCTCGGTCCTAAAAGACTTCCCTCTTATCCTTAAACTGTGACCCCTAGTTCTGGACTTCCCCAACATCGGGAATAATCTTCCTGCATCTAGCCTGTCCAACCCCTTAAGAATTTTGTAAGTTTCTATAAGATCCCCCCTCAATCTTCTAAATTCTAGCGTGATATCGTTGGTAAGTTAATTTGGGGGGGGGGGGGGGGTTAAAAATGGGAATGATGGTCAGCACAGACTCAGTGGGATAAAGGGCATGTTTCTATTCTGTATCTCTGACTCTATGCCTGTCTCTACAGGGAACAGTGCAGACAAAAGAGAAGCCATTGTTAGTGCATCTGTGGCTATCGAAAGACCTACGCATGACCTGACTCAACAGAAGCACATTGGAGAGACATCAGAAGAGACTGGTATGGACAATTATTTAATATCTTATTGACAAGCCCCGGATACTCAAACTTTGTCACAGTCACATAAAATACAATTAGGATCTTTGGTCAGGGGGATTGTTTATTGTTGATGAGTAAATGTTATTGAACGAACATATTCCGATCACCGTGGAGAGTGAAAGTCACAGAGATTGAATGATTTTCTGCTACTTGTTCTTTAAATGAATAAATCTTTAAATCCAGAATGTGTGATGAGAGTCTGATTTGTCATATTAATTAGTTTCTTCTTCCACATATGCCGCCAGTCCCATATTTCCAGGTGTTTCAGTTTCTGATCTGCAACATCAGCAATTTTTTCTTATCTCTGTGATAATGTAATTTTGCCTGTTGTCATTCATAAGATCATTAGTCATAAGTGATGTGTGTAGAATTGGGCAATTTCGCCCATCAGGTCTACTCCGCCATTCAATCATGGCGATCTATCTCTCCCTCCTAACCCCATTCTCTTGCCTTCTCCCCATAATCTCTAACACCTGTACTAATCAAGAATCTACCTATCTCTGCCTTAAAAATATCTACTGACTTGGCCTCCACAGCCTTCTGTGACAAAGAATCCACAGATTCACCACCTCTGACTAAAGACATTTCTCCTCATCTCATTCCTAAAGAACGACCTTTAAATCTGAGGCTATGACCTCAAGTCCTAGACTCTCCCACTAGTGGAAACATCCTCCCCACATCCATTCTATCCAAGCCTTTCACTATTAAGGTAAGGTCCCCCCTCATTCTACTAAACTCCAGCGAGTACAGGCTCTGTGCCGACAGACACTCATCATAGGTTAATCTAGACATTACTGGATTCTCTCCCCATTTAGAAAATAGTCATTCAGATGTCAATTTTGACTGAAGCCAAATTAATAGAAAAAGTTATTCTTACAAGAAACTGCAGATGCTGCAATCTGAAGTAACAAACAATCTGCTGGATGAAATCAGCGGACCGAGCAGCATTTATGGGGAGAAAAGAATTGTCTACTTTTGAGATCAAGTGGAGGCTTGGTAATCGTTTCGCCGAACACCTCCGCTCGGGTCCGCATTAGCCAACCTGACCTCCCGGTGGCTCAGCACTTCACCTCCCCCTCCCATACCGTATCCGACCTCTCTGTCCTGGGTCTCCTCCATGGCCAGAGCGAGCACCACCGGAAATTGGAGGAACATCACCTCATATTCCGCTTGGGGAGTCTGCATCCTGGGGGCATGAACATTGAATTCTCCCAATTTGTTAGCCCTTGCTGTCTCCTCCCCTTCCTATCTCTCCCTCAGCCCTCGGGCTCCTCCTCCTCCTTTTCTTTTGTTCTCCCCCCCCCCCCCCCCCCCCCCATCAGTCTGAAGAAGGGTTTCGGCCCGAAACGTTGCCTATTTCCTTCGCTCCATAGATGCTTCTGCACCCCGCTGAGTTTCTCCAGCATTTTTGTGTACTTTCAGAATAATACACTGTATCAGGAAATAATTTGGTTCCTTGCAATAATAACCTGAAGCCACTTGGGGGCAGAGGAAGACACCTTCAAACATTGAGGGTGCTGTAATAGTAATCAACAGCCACTGGGGCTATGGGGAGTCAAGAGTGTTTTATTGTCATATGTCCCAGATAGAACGATGAAATTCTTACTTGCTGCAGCACACCAGCAAGTGAAACAGGGTGGGTGAAACAGTGCGCAGGAGGATTCCACTGTGATTGGACATACTGAGACTGCAGAAGCTCTTCAGATGAATATGCCATTGAAAGTTAAAAAAAACAATCAGCTGGAGGATCTCAGCAGGTCAGGCAGCATCTGTGGAGGGAAATGGACATTCAACATTTTCGGTTGAGAGACCCTTCCTCCCATTAGAAGTGATGGATTGAGAAAGGGCAGAATTCTATGCATGTTGCAGTTTTTTGTCTTGATGATGATTTCATTCTGCTTGTTGCAGCATAGATACCACCTTGAACTGAAGCCAGGAGACACAAGAGACCATTTTAGAGTCCATTATAAAGGATGAGGTTATGGTGTACTTAGAAGTTCATGATAAAATAGGTCAAAGTCAGCATGATTTTGTGAAGGGGAGGTTTTGCCTGACAAATCTGCTGGAAATCTTTGAATAGCAGGACTGACAAAGGAGAGTCAGTGGATGTTGTTTACCTAGATTTTCAGAAAGCCTTTAATAAGGTGCCATACGTGAGGCTGCTAAGGAATATGAGAGCCCATTGTATCAAAGGGCAGATACCAACTAGCATGGATAGCATGTTGGCTGGATGGCAGAAGGCAAAGAGTGGCAAATAAAAGGGGCTTTTTCTGGTTGGCTGCCAGGGACTAGTGAAGTTCCACAGGGCTCGGTGCTGGGGCAGCTGCGCTTCACGTTGTATATTAATGATTTGGATGAGGAGATTGAAGTCCTTGTGGCTAAATTTGCAGATTATAGGAAAATAGATGGAGGGGCAGGTAGTGTAGAGAAAGGAGGGACTCTGCAGATGGGCCTGGACAGGTTGGGAGAGTACGCAGAGAAGTGGCAGATGGAATATAGTGTAGCAAAGTGTGGAGTCATGCATTCTGATAGTAGGAATAAAGGCATAGAGATGCAAACAGACTTGGGAGTGCCTGTGCAGGATTCCCAAAAGGTTAATCGGTAAATCGAATCGGTTGTAAAGAAAGCAAACGCAAAGCCAGCATTTATTTCGAGAGGGCTAGAATACAAAAACAGGGATGTAATGCTGAGTCTCCATAGGGTGCTGGTAAGGCTGCATATGGAATATTGTAGCAATATTAGGCACCATATCTTAGGAAGGATGTGCTGGCTCTGGAGAGGGTCCAGAGGAGGTTTACAAGAATGATCCCAGGAATGAATGGGTTAACCTATGATGAGCGTTTGACAGCTTTGTAATTGCTGGGGCTTATAAGAATGAGGGGGGACCCCATTGAAACGTACAGAGTAGTGAAATGCTTGGATAGAGTGGATGTGGTGAGGATATTTCAACTAGTGGGAGAGTCGAGGACTAGAGGTCATAGCCTCAGAATTTAAGGAATTTCTTTAGTCAGAGGGTGGTGAATCTGGAATTCTTTGCCACAGAAGGCTGAAGGCCAAGTCAATGGATATTATTAAGGCAGAGATAGATAGTTTCTCGATCAGTACATGTGTCAGAGGTTATGGGTGGAACGCAGGAGAATGGGGTTAGGAGGGAGAGATGGATCAGCCATGATTGAATGGCAGAGTAGACTTGATGAGCTGAATGGTCTAATTCTGCTCATATCATTTATGACCTTATGATACTGGAGATGTTAGAATCTTGAGTAAAAAACAAAGTACTAGTAGAACGTAGAAAGACAGGCTGCATCTGTGATGAGAAATGGGCAGCCATTTGGATGTTTGGAGAGAAACGGGGCAGATGAGGAATCAGATAGAGGAGGAGTGATATGATTCACACAGGGGCGTGTAACAAGTCAGATGGGGAGGAGAATGTTAGGGGGGGTTGCCGTACCTGAAATTGGAAAATTCAATGTTCGTGTCATTGGGTTGTAGGCTACCCAAGTGAATATGCTCTTCTTTCAGTTGCGTGTGGCCTCACTCTGGTAATGGAGGAGGCCAAGCACTGAAAGGTCAGAATGGGAATGGGAAGGGGAATTAAAATGCCTTGCAACTGGGAGCTCCAGCAGAGTGCAAATTACCATGTCTCAAATGTTCCCTTTTTACTTCTATCCCCTTTGCCCGATCCCTTCCGTCTACTATCCCTCCCTCCTGTATTTGCATTACACTGTACCTCTTCCTTCCTTTTCTGATTCCATATTTGCAACCTTTTGTCTCCATTTCACTTCCAGCATTCTTCATCACTATCCTATCCAACTACCAACTATTCCTCCTCGCCTGATTCCAACTATCTCCTTGTTTTGCCTCACCTCTTCCCCTCACCTCTCTTTACCAAGTTTCACCCCACTACTCCATGAGCCTGAAGATGTAATTAGTTTTAGAGGAACAGCATTGAAACAGGCACTATGGCTCACCGAGACTGCACTGACCAATGATCGCCCATACAATAGTTCTATCCTACACACATGGTGACAATTTACATGTTAATTAACCTGGAAACCTGCACATCTTTGGAATGTGGGATGAAACTAGAGCACCCAGAGAAAACCCACGTGGTCACAGGGAGAATGTCCAAACTCCGTTCAGACAGTACCCAAGGTCTGGATCGAACCCAAGTCAAGTCAAGAGTGTTTTATTGTCATATGTCCCAGATAAAACAATGAAATTGTACAGAGCCCTAGTGAGACCACACCTATTGTGTGCAGTTTTGGTCCCCTAATTTGAGGAAGGACATTCTTGCTATTGAGGGAGTGCAGCGTAGGTTTACAAGGTTAATTCCCGGGATGGCGGGACTGTCATATGCTGAGAGAATGGAGCAGCTGGGCTTGCACACTCTGGAGTTTAGAAGGATGAGAGGGATTTTCATTGAAACATATAAGATTGTTAAGGGCTTGGACACACTAGAGCCAGGAAACATGTTCCCGATGTTGGGGGAGTCTAGAACCAGGGGCCACAGTTTAAGAATAAGGAGTAAGCCATTTAGAACGGAGATGAGGAAACACTTTTTCTCACAGAGAGTGGTGTGTCTGTGGAATTCTCTGCCTCAGAGGGTGGTGGAGACAGGTTCTCTGGTTACTTTTAAGAGTGAGCTAGATAGGGCTCTTAAAGATAGTGGAGTCGGGGGATATCGGGAGAAGGCAGGAACGGGGTACTGATTGGGGATGATCAGCCATGATCACATTGAACTGGCTCGAAGGGCCGAATGGCCTACACCTGCACCTATCGTCATTTGTCTATTTTCTCCCCGTATTGCCTTACTAGTTACCTTCTGTTGTTCCTTAAAAGCTTCCCAATCCTCTGGCTTCCCACTAATCCTTGCTATGTTGTACATCTTCTCTTTTAGTTTTATACTGTCCTTGACTTCCCTTGTCATCCACGGTCGCCTCCTTCTTTCCTTAGAATCTTTCTTTCTCTTTGGAATGAAACGATCCCGCATCTTCCGGATTATTCCCAGAAATTCCTGCCTTAGCTGTTCCACTTTGGATTCTCATCTGCCAGATATCTCCTTCCTCCTTTTTGCCCTCCTGATTTCCTTCATAAGTATGCTCCTCAGTCCCAGGGATACACTTGGAGACCTCATCACATGACAACCCTTCAAGATTGTGGCCCAGGCTGCTGGTTCAGCATTAAACCTGATTCACTGAGCAGCCTTGGTTCTCATCAGCAAACATCAGCTCAAACACGTTCGACAGGGATTCTGCCCACGGCTTTTTGTAATGTTTCAAAGGCAACTCATGCAACTTTTTAGTTTGTCCTTAGTTTATTGCTTTGATGTTGCCAATTTCCATCTACCCGATCACTTCAACTACAGTTATCAGGGTGGATCTCTATGATCAGCTCGAGCAAACACAGAATAAGTTGCTGGTGGGAGTCTCTCAGCTGCATCAGAACCTAAAATGCAGGTGTACGTACGTCTGGACAGCTCGTTCCCATTACTTAATCAGTGTAAGCATGATCAGTGACAATCACCAGTTCTTTGAGCCCGTTTCTAAACGTGGAGAGGATCTTCATTGCTCATTGGTTTTCATTCTTTCAGCCCCATTTTGTGTGGTAAACATTAACCTGTTGGTGCAAAACACAGCATCAGAATTGTATTTCAATATGTAAAGCAGCTTGTTTATCCTTTTCAGTAACAGCTCTGCTGGGAGGGCCCCCTGTTCAAATTAAACCTGCCTGTGCAACCTGAGAGGAAGTGTAAGGAGAAGGACTGGGTCTAAATGTTCTCAGAGTTTCAGACATCTGGCAGTTATTAATAACAAATGGTTGCAGCGATTCAAGTAAATCAATGGCTGTCTTTGATACCTCATGAAGTTTTCATCCAAGTTTATGCAAATGTTAATGTAATGAAATGTAATGCAGGTTCATGTAATGAAGTGGGTCTCCCTCCTCTTAAAACCCAGAGAAACGTGTGGCAGTCTGTGGCCCATGGGTGGTATTGTGAGGTGTTGATTTGTTCAATGGTTTATTTGGTTTCTGCAGGTTCAATTTGTCTGCCATTAGCAGTCATGATATTGTATTTTAGAATACAATAAAAATGATCTGCAGATGCTGCTTTGTACCAAAGATCGACACAAAATGGTGGAGTAACTCAGCAGGTCAGGCAGCATCTCTGGAGAAAATGGGTAGGGGATGTTTCAGCTCTGGACCCTTCTTCAGTCTGAGGAGAGAGGTGAGAGAGGGAATGCAAGGGTTACTTGAAGTTGGAGAAATCAATATTCATACCACTGGGTTGTGAGCTGCCCAAGCAATATATGAGGTGCTAGTTCTGCAATTTGCATGTGGCCTCAATCTGACAGTGGAGGAGGCCCAGGACAGAAAGGTCAATGTGGGAATGGGAAGGGGAGTTAAAATGTTTTGCAACTGGTAGGTCTCGTAGGCCAAGGCAGACTGAGTGTAGGCATGTCAGCAAAATGATCGCCCAGTCTGTGCTTAGTCTCGCCGATACATTGGTCCACACAGAACAACAGATACAGTAGATGAGGTTGGAGGAGGTGCAAGTGAACCTCTGCCTCACCTAAGAGGACTGTCGGGGTCCCTTGCATTCCCTCTCTCTCTGTCCCTCCACCATCCTAGTCAACTTGCTAGATTCAATGTTTGTATCCCTTTGTTCTCACATCATCCACAGCCAACAATGGACCATTGTGGGCTCCACCTTTCCTGAGTCATCGATGATGGCTCTCATTTATTCTGTACCTTTTCGTATATCTAGTTTCCCTTTCCCCTGACTCAGTCTGAAGAAGGGTCTTGACTCGAAACGTCATCTATTCCTTTTCTCCAGAGATGCTATTTGACCCACTGTGTTACACCAGCATTTTGTGCCTATTTTGGTGTAAACTAGCATCTGCAATTCCTATCAATACTCCCCCTCACCTCTATCCACCTATCACTTGCCAGGTTTTGTCCTACCCCCCCCCCCCATCCCACCACCACCACCACCACAATCAATGATGAAGAATCCCAACCTGAAACATCACGACCATGTTCTCCAGAGATGCTGCCTCACCCATTGTTACTCCAGCACTTTATTTTTTTGCACAGCCTTTAGTATTTTTAGTTTGAAGTAACAAAGGAAAGGTTATTTGTATTGAAAATACCTTTATTTTTTAAAATCCTGTCAGAAAAGTAACTTTCTTATTGCAAATCTGAAACGCTCTCGCCCCAAAACCCCCTTTTCCCCATTGGTATCACTGTCTTTACAACGTGATTGTCTACAACATGAAGCTTGTTCAGAACACGATTATCACATTGGAGCAGATTACAAGTAAACGGTCCTGAACAGTTTCCCATCAGCACTCCATAGCACATGCAGCACAGATCAGTACAGAGAACAGTTTCTGCCATTTTATAACATGATCATCTCCTGGAGATGTGAAGTGTTGGTTAAAATAGCGCAAGCTAATTCATCACCCACACCTCAGCTATGAGATTACACAGAAAACTGCGCACACACAGAGGACTTCATAGAACAATATATAGGGAATCAAGTCTAGGTTTTGGTCTGCAAAAATGTCACGGTTGCAGATTAACAGTTTCTTAGAGCAGGGCCACTCAACCCAACAACAAAGACTTGCATTTGTGTAGCATCTTTTCACAAGAAAACTACCACGATGAGTGTGTAGAAAGTGAGGGGATGCAGGGGATCAGAAATGGTGCAATATGGAATAATTGTAGAGCTGCAAATAATTCCAGGGCTAAGAGTGAAGTCATGGAGTGAGAACTCAATGTGAGGATTCCAGTTATTGGAACAGAGTCACTGATTCGTTGAGAGTCAACATAAACTTAATGTAGGATGAGAGGCAGGCTGGGAATCCACTAGATCAGTTGTGTCTGGGGGTAGCTTAAGGCAGGGTGACGGTACAAGTATCACATCAATGGAGCCGAGGCCACAGATGGTCAATGTTGCGGAGGTGAAGATCAGTCATTGTGATGGAAGGAGGCTGTGGTTGGCAGCTCAGCTGCCGTTCAGATTGGAGGCTGAGAGTGTGGCACCCCCTCCCCATCTCACATTCTCTTTCTGCTTCCCTCCCCACCCCCACATT
Organism: Amblyraja radiata; assembly: GCF_010909765.2. NCBI lineage: Eukaryota > Metazoa > Chordata > Chondrichthyes > Rajiformes > Rajidae > Amblyraja > Amblyraja radiata. Next base: position 57,750,505 of record NC_045970.1, on the reverse strand, counting down.
CCCTCATTCACTCCCTGCTCTTTCTCATCTTTCCCACTCCTTTCCCTCACATACTTTTCCCTTCCTGACTTTCTCCCACACCCAATCTCTCTGTCAGGTGCTGCTGGGTAGCCAGTGGTGAGATTGCCATCTTACAATCGTAAGACTGGGGAGATTTTAAAAAACTGTCTTGAATACAGGCAACAGCTAGGTATGGAGAGGTATATGGATCAACAATGTCACCGGTAACAGGAATGGTGAGGGGAGAAACAGAGGTTGTTTGGTTAGTCACTCACGTCAAATCGAGTCGTCAAGAGAGTTTTATTGTCATGTGTCCCAGATAGGACAATGAACTTCTTGCTTGCTGCAGCACAACAGAATATGTAAACATAATACAGAACAGGAGATAAAAGTTCAGTGTGTCTATAGACCATAGATCATATATATACACGATAAATAAACAGATAGCGTGCAATAGGCTGTTATTGTTCAGAGCTTGCTTGATGGCGTGTTTAATAGCTGATGGCTGTGGGGAAAAAGCTGTTCCTGAACCTGGATGTTCCAGATTTCAAGCTCCTGTACCTTCTTCCCGAGGGTAACGGAGAGATGAGTATGTGGCCAGGATGGTGTGGGTCTTTGATGATGCTGGCAGCCTTTTTGAAGCAGCGACTGCAATAGATCCCTTCGGTGGTGGGGAGGTCAGAGACGATGATGGACTGGGCAATGGTCACAACTTTCTGCATTCTTTCCCGCTCCTGGACGTTCAAGTTGCCGAACCAAGCCACGATGCAACCAGTCAGTATGCTCTCTACTGTGCACCAGTAGAAGTTCGAGAGAGTCCTCCTTGACATACCGACTCTCCGTAAACTTCTCAGGAAGTAGACGCACTGATGTGCCTTCTTTATGATTGCATCAGTGTGCTGGGACCAGGAAAGATCTTCGGAAATATGCACGCCAGCTGTCAGACAGTGATTCCATAAGGACATGACCAATTGCAATGGGCACAAGAGCAAAGCAGGAAGGTTTGCTTTGTGTTGAGAGGCCACTGGTAGGTTTGAAGCTGAGCTTGAATTTAAACCAATGCTCTTGACGTGCCTCCGTTGATGGCAACGCTGGGATACAAAGGGGGTGGGCTTTATGCTGCTGTTTAATAGAGCTCTGGTTAGACCACATCTGGAGCTCTGGGTGTGATTCCAGGCAGCACCACCCATGAAGGATAGACAATAGGTGCAGGAGGAGGCCATTTGGCCTTCGAGCCAGCACCGCCATTCAATGTGATCATGGCTGATCATCCCCAATCAGTACCCCGTTCCTGCCTTCTCCCCATATCCCCTGACTCCACTATCTTTAAGAGCCCTATCAAGCTCACTCTTGAAAGTATCCAGAGAACCTACCTCCACCGCCCTCTGAGGCAGAGAATTCCACACTCACAACTCTCTGTGTGAAAAAATGTTTCCTCATCTCCGTTCTAAACGCCTTACCCCTTATTCTTAAACTGTGGCCCCTGGTTCTGGACTCCCCCAACATCAGGAACATGTTTCCTGCCTCTAGCGTGTCCAAACCCATAATAATCTTATATGTTTCAATTAGATCCCATCTCCTCCTTCTAAATTCCAGAGTATACAAGCCCAGCTGCTCCATTCTCTCAGCATATGACAGTCCCACCATCCTGGGAATTAACCTTGTGCACCTACACACAATAATACTCCAGGTGCAGACTCACCAGGGCCCTGTACAACTGCAGTAGGACCTCCTTGCTCATTTACTCAAATCCTCTCGGTGTGAAGGCCAAAATGCCATTAGCTTTCTTCACTGCCTGCTGTTCCTGCATGCTTACTGTCAGTGATTGATGTACAGGGAAACCCAGGTCTCGCTGCACTTCCTCTTTTCCTCATCTGACACCATTCAGATAATAATCTGCCTTCCTGTTCTTGCCACCAAAGTAGATATCTTCACATTTATCCACATTATACAACATCTGCCCACTCACTCAACCTATCCAAGTCATCCTCCTCGCAACTCACACTGCCACCCAGCTTTGTATCATCCGCAAACGTGGAGATGTTACGTTTGATTCCCTTGTCTAAATCGTTAATATATATATTGTAAATAATTGGGGTCCCAGCACCAACCCCGCTTGTCATTGCCTGCCATTCTGAAAAGGACACGTTAATTCCTACTCTTTGCTTCCTGTCTGCCAACCAGTTCTCTATCCATGTCAATACCCTACCCCCAATACTGTGCTCTCATTTTGCACATGAATCTCTTGTGTGGGACCTTGTTAAAGGCTTTTTGAACGTCCAGATACACCACATCCACTGGCTCTCCCTTATCCATTCTACTTGTTACATCCTCAAAATATTCCAGAAGATTAGTCAAGCATGATTTCCCCTTCATAAATCCATGCTGACTGACCGATCCTGTCACTGCTTTCCAAATGCGCTGCTATCACATATTTAATAATCGACTCGAGCAACTTCCCCACTACCAATGTAAGGCTAACTGGTCTATAATTCCCTGTTTTCTCTCTCCCTTCTTTCTTAACAAGTGGGGTTACATTAGCTACCCTCCAGTCAATAGGAACTGATCCAGAGCCTATAGAACATTGGAAAATGATCATGAATGCACCCACGATTTCTAGGGCCACCTCCTTGAGTACTCTGGGATGCAGACCATCAGGCCCTGGGGATTTATCGGCCTTCAGTCCCAACAGTTTACCCAACACCATTTCATGACTAATGTCAATTTCCTTCAGTACCTCCATCACACCAGATCCTCGATCCCCTAGTATTTCTGGGAGATTGTTTGTGTCTTCCTTAGTGAAGACAGAACCAAAGTACTTGTTTAACTGGTTTACTATTTCCTTGTTTCCCATTATAAATTCATCTGTTTCTGACTGTGAGGGACCTACATTTGTCTCACTAATCTTTTCCTCTTAATTAACCCCTTTGTCCTCCTCTGCTGAATTCTAAATTTCCCCCAGTCCTCCGGTTTGCTGCTTCCTCTATCCAATTTATACGCCTCTTCCTTGGATGTAACACTATCCCTAATATTCCTCGTTAGCCATGGTTGAGCTGCCTTCTTTGGTGATTAAAGGACATAGAACCAAGGTGGATAAATGGAGTTCAAACACAGATCAGCAGAGAGTGGGGATGGGCTGGTGGGCTGAAGAACCTGCTGCTGATCCTCTATGCATGGGACAAATTTAAACACAATCTCTGCGTGCAGCTGTTGATTTACCAGAAACACGTTTCATATTTTGACTGTTGACGGGTGTGTGAAACTGGACAGTGATGTGGGGGCTATTTCCTTCACCTCCGATTTCCTATAGGAGATGGCAACTTGTCTTAATCTGAACAGGGGGCCTCCCACAGGGGAACAGACTTGCTAAAAAGAACAAGCTGGCTGCTTGACATATGGAAATATGTTCCTGACTTACGGCCCAACACCTACAAACAATTCTTACGTTACTGAAAAGATAACCGACCAATAGGACTGAGTCTGAAGACAGAGGACGATGAAGACATGAGCTTCATGCAAGTGTGGAGAACATCAGTCATTTTTAGATAAACAACTCAGCATTTGGTCGGATTAAACCTCATTTTCCATTTCTCTGCCCATTTCTGAGCTGATCTATACCCTCTATACTTTAGAGTGCATCTGCCCACTCACCCAACTTATCCAAGTCACCCTGCAGCCTCATAGCATCCTCCTCGCAGATCTATACTTTAACATCCTTGCTCACTGTCCGCAGATCCCTGTAGCTCAGCTGGTCACATACCTCCAGTCTGAATAATGCCCTTCACCACAACCCTCAGTCTTCTAACAGTAAACCTGTATTGAAGCAGACAACAAAATCACTATGAATGCCGTGCATTTTGACCTTCTTGGGACTCTAGATCTAGAGGAGCAAGATAGACCACTCCTCCGAAATCCAATGGACTGACGTGTAGTACGTAATGGATCGTCACGGCCGCCATTTGTTTATGCCAAACACGACATCTTTGGTAGCGGGGACGGACTCCACAGTTATACAATCTGCTCTTACATCCGGTCGCAGGGAAGAGCAAAGATACTAGAGGCTCCTCTAGTATCTTTGGGGGAAGAGTTTCCTCCACTCCTGAGTTGATCCAGGACGGATTCTCGGTCCCCCCCATACCAGATGAAGGCGGCCGGCACTAGGCTCTCTGTCCGGCGGGAGAGCCTCAAGCGTCTGCTTCGGCTCTCCCGAGGCAGCGGGCAATGCTCCTCTAGTATCTTTGGTGTAATCTGGTCCAAAGATTGATCCACTCTATCATCTTTGGTGTAATCAGTGTTGTAGGGAACAGTGTTTTATACAGCATCCATCACTTCACATATTTAGTTAATATTATTGTAAATTTTATCAATATTATTGTAAATTGCAGCTCAATAAAATGGCGTCATGTTAAACCCATGTCATACTACGTTTTTTTCGCAGAGTGGCGCATCTTGCTCTGCTCGATAATCTTTGCTTGGGACAACCAACCATGGAGAACTTTCACAAATGCCTTACAAAGGTCCATATAGACAACATCCATAGAAACATAGAAACATAGAAAATAGGTGCAGGAGTAGGCCATTCGGCCCTTCGAGCCTGCACCGCCATTCGATATGATCATGGCTGATCATCCAACTCAGTATCCCATCCCTGCCTTCTCTCCATACCCCCTGATCCCTTTACCCACAAGGGCCACATCTAACTCCCTCTTAAATATAGCCAATGAACTGGCCTCAACTACCTTCTGTGGCAGAGAATTCCACAGATTCACCACTCTCTGTGTAAAAAATGATTTTCTCATCTCGGTCCAAAAAGACTTCCCTCTTATCCTTAAACTGTGACCCCTAGTTCTGGACTTCCCCAACATCGGGAATAATCTTCCTGCATCTAGCCTGTCCAACCCCTTAAGAATTTTGTAAGTTTCTATAAGAACCCCCCTCAATCTTCTAAATTCTAGCGTGTACAAGCCGAGTCCATCCAGTCTTTATTCATATGAAAGTCCTGCCATCCCAGGAATCAGTCTGGTGAACCTTCTCTGCACTCCCTCTATGGCAAGAATGTCTTTTCTCAGATTAGGAGACCAAAACTGTACGCAATACTCCAGGTGTGGTCTCACCAAGACCCTGTACAACTGCAGTAGTTCCTCCCTGCTCTTATCCACTGCCCTACCTTCAGCGATCACCTTTATCACCTCCTCAAAAAAATCATTCAAGTTAGTAAGACATGATCTGCGGCGTACAAAGCCATGCTGATGGTCCCTAACTAGCCCATTGTCTTCCAAATGGTAGTAAATCCTATCCCAAAGAATCCTCTCCAATTGCTTCCCTACCACTGATGTGAGGCTCAACGGCAAAGCATTCTTTGGAATACAAGTGGAACCAAAACATTCATACCCCGGGAGAAAGAAAATACTGAATGTCTAATCTATCTCTGTCTTCTGTAAATTAGTACGGCCTGTGTATATGTCTAAATGCCTATAAATAATTGCTGTCATATCTGCTTCCACAACTTCCCCTTGTGATGCATTCCAGACATCAATGTTTTGTAGAATCTTCATAGACATTTATCTACTGTTATACGCCTGAGGACATCGAGCACCTCCATGTCCATAATACGCACCGTCCTCAAGACGTCTCCATTAACTCCACCACCCTCGGAGGCAGAGAATTCCACACTCACCACACTCTGTGAGAAAAAGTGTTTCCTCGTCTCCGTTCTAAATGGCTTACTCCTTATTCTTAAACTGTGGCCCCTGGTTGTGGACTCCCCCAACATCGGGAACATCCCGCCTCTAACGTGTCTCTCCCTGGGATTTCCTGTTATTGACCCGTCCAGCAGCACTTGGCTGCCCCCTTGACTGGGCAGCCTCCCGATTGGACTTGTGGATGGAGAGGAGAGCGGCTGACGTGGATCTGAGGGACCGTGAGGGTTGGTAGGGGGAGAGGAGGTCAGTGAGATATGGGGGGGCCAGATGGTGGAGGGCTTTGTAGGTGAGGATCAGGATTTTGTAGGTGATCCGGTGGGAGATGGGAAGCCAGTGAAGTTGTTTGAGGACTGGAGTGATGTGATGCCAGGATTTGGTGTGGGTGATGAGTCGGGCGGCTGCGTTCTGGACCAGTTGGAGTCGGTTGATGTAGGTGGAGCTGATGCCAAGGAGAAGTGAGTTGCAATAGTCCAGTCGGGAGGAGATGAAGGCATGGATGATAATGTTAAAGGAATCAAGGAATATGGGGAAAAAGCAGGAACGGGGTACTGATTTTAGATGCCATGTTCAGAAGGGCCAAATGGCCTACTCTTGCATCTATTTTTCTATGTTTCTGTTCTACAGTGACCAGTATCTCCCAATCCCTTTCTCTCATGGGGATATCTGTACACTGACCAGTGTCTCTCAGCCCCTCTCTCTTGGCATATTTGTACACTGACAGCTAGTGCTCTCTCCCTCTCCCTCTCCCTCTCCCTCTCCCTCTCCCTCTCCCTCTCCCTCTCCCTCTCCCTCTCCCTCTCCCTCTCCCTCTCCCTCTCCCTCTCCCTCTCCCTCTCCCTCTGCCTCTGCCTCTGCCTCTGCCTCTGCCTCTGCCTCTGCCTCTGCCTCTGCCTCTCCCTCTCCCTCTCCCTCTCCCTCTCCCTCTGCCTCTGCCTCTGCCTCTCCCCCTCTCCCGTCTGTAAACAGATCGCTCTCCCTCGTTCCCTCTCTCTTGGGACATCTACACTGACCAGTGTCCCACTCTCAGGGGTATATCTGTACACTCTTTCATGGGATCTTATAGAAACTTACAAAATTCTTAAGGGGTTGGACAGGCTAGATGCAGGAAGATTGCTCCCGATGTTGGGGAAGTCCAGGACAAGGGGTCACAGCTTAAGGATAAGGGGGAAATCCTTTAAAACCGAGATGAGAAGAACTTTTTTCACACAGAGAGTGGTGAATCTCTGGAACTCTCTGCCACAGAGGGTAGTCGAGGCCAGTTCATTGGCTATATTTAAGAGGGAGTTAGATGTGGCCCTTGTGGCTAAGGGGATCAGAGGGTATGGAGAGAAGGCAGGTACGGGAACTGAGTTGGATGATCAGCCATGATCATATTGAATGGCGGTGCAGGCTCGAAGGGCCGAATGGCCTACTCCTGCACCTAATTTCTATGTTTCTATGTTTCTATATCTACAGTCTGACACCATTATAGCAGCCAAGCTCATCACCAAACTCGAGCGACATGGAGTCATTACTCACCTCTGCAAATGCATCATTGACTTCAGTTCAGTTCAGTTTAGTTTATTCTCATGTGTACCGAGACACAGTGAAAAGCTTTTGTTGTGTGTTAATCTGTCAGCAGAAGGTCGTAGCCTGGTGTAGGTAGTTGCGCCAACTGTCGCCAGCTGTTCTAGCTTGTCGCTGATATGGTCATACATTGTCGTAGATTGTCGCCGATATAGGCCTAGATGGACTTCATTCATAGCATCACGACTGGCTGTTGTAGCTTGACTTCTGTGCTCTATCTACCTCATTGGAGACCCTCCCACTATCTTTGATCGGAATTTACTGGTTTTATCTCGCACTGAACTTTATTCACGTTATTCCCTTCATCATGTTTCTGCTCACTGTGGATGCCTCGATTGTAATCATGTATTGTCTGTCTGTTGTCTGGTTAACTCGCAACTAAAGCTTTTCACTTTACCTCCGTACATGTGACAATAAACTCAACTCAAACTGACCGGTGTCTCTCAGTCCTCTCATTGATGTGGATATCTGCACTAACTGGTGTCTCTCAGTCCCTCTCTCTCACCAGGATATCTGTACACTGACCGGTGAACCTTAGCCCCTCTCTCCCAAGGGGATATCTACATTGACAGGTGTCCCTCTCTCTCAGGGGGATATCTGTACACCGACTTTTAACTCAGCCCCTCACTGGGGTATCTGAGTGTCCTCTTGCTCCACAAAGTGTTCAGCGTTGTAATGAGTGGATGGAGCAGAGTGTGATCAATCTTTAATCCGGATCTCATCATTGCCCCCCCACCCGCCGCCTGTTGTGGAGACAAACATATTTTGGGGAATTGAACTGTGTGCTGTGGGCAGGGACAGGAAGCCTCTGATTTCAGTGGGTGGGAACCTGTTCAAGCCGCGGCTACCTCTCTCACACACACACTCACTCACAGCTCACTTCCCTATTTAAACAACGCTGACTGCGGCTCCGGACAAAGCCGGCCTGAGCTGAAGCCGCCCATTCCTGGAGTGTCCAAGTGTGTGTCAGTGCTCAGAGTGATGGGGGTCGCTGCTTATCTCTGTCTCCTTCTGTCCTGTCTGACAGGTGGGTGTCGACCCCACTCGGGGCCGGGCTGCTTCTCGGACACTCTTTGACCCTCTGCCTCTTCAACTGTTTATTAAACTTGTTTTTCTCTTTTATTGGCAGGCGTTCGATCCGCGGTCGTGCTGGATCAGACCCCGACCGCGGTGGCAAAGGCCGGAGGGTCCCTCACACTGACCTGTGCAACCAGCGGGTTCAATTTCAGCAACTGCGACGTCAACTGGGTGAAACAGGTCTCCGGGAAAGGGCTGGACTGGGTGGGGGTAGTGAAGTACGATGGTGTCAACGTATACGCGCCTGTCTTCAGAGGCCGATTCGAGGTTTCCAGGGAGAGCAGCAACGTCTATCTCCAAATGAACGGCCTGACACTGGGCGACACGGCCACCTATTACTGTTCGGCGTGCAACAATCTTTACAACTGGGGTGCAGGAACTTCGCTGACCGTGACTTCAGGTAAGACCAATTCCTCAATTCCATTTTACCCAGTTGTGTTTTATTAATTCAAGATCTTTGCGAATTCTGTAATTGACCTGAACTCGGTGAGATATTTGGAACAATTGCACGGATTTCCCGGAGATAGGCGGGTTTCTCCAGAGTTAGAATCTACCCAGCAACAGTACATTTCCCACCGCGTTGAACTGCCCCACATGCTGTTCTTTCCCTGAATCTCGCCATCATCTGCCTTCAGTCCATCTTGTGCATGCCGACCAAGCTGGCTTTCTGGGCTCGTCCCATTGGCCACATATTCTTCTCATCCATATACCGGATTTGTTTGATAATCGGAATTCTATCTGCTTTTATAGTTTCCTCTGGCAACTCATTCCAGATACTGCCTACCCAATGTGAATAAATATGCCCCTAAAGTCCCCTTTTAAATCTCTCCCCACTCACCTGCCTGTGCCCTCCTGTTTTAGAAACCTCTATCCTGGGAAAAAGCATATGAGCGTGCACCTTATCCATGCCCCTCATGATCTTGTTCACCTCAATAAGGTTGCTGCCTCGTGTCCTTTGCTCCAAAGGGGAAAAACCCACCTTATCCTCCCTCTCCCTAAAACAGAACCCCCACATGTCCAGACAATATCTTGGTGAATCTTTTCCAAGTCCTTTCCAATATAATGACATCCTGTAGCTGGGTGAGCAGAACTACACACAGTACTTACTCCAAGTGTGGTCTCACCAATGACTTGTACTGCTGCATCATTATGTCCCAACCTTTATACTCAGTGCCCTTCCCATTGAAGGCAGTCTGCTAAAAGCCACCTCAGCTCCCTGTCTACCTAACTCACCACTCTCAGCGAACCATGCCCCTGTATTTCCCCATCTGTCTGTTCTACAACACTCTCCAGGCTCCACCATTTACTGTGTAAGTCCAGCCCTGGTTTGATCTACCAAAGTTCAACACCCCCTCACTTGTCAGAGTTAAATTTCATTTGGCATTCCTTGGTTCCCCTTCCCAACTGATCCAGATCTTCTTGTAAACTTATCCTTCTCACTGTCCAGTCATGCACTGATTTTGGTGTCATCTACAAACTTACTATCAATGTCCACTATATTGTATGGCAAACTGTTAATGTAGATAACCAACAACAATGGTCTCAGCACTGACCCCTGCAGCAGTCCACTTCCTCCAAGCTAATTTAGCTCATGTTGAGTTCCATGTGATCCAACCTTCCACACCAGCCCAACATGCCAGACCTTGTTGAACCCTATCAGGTTCATGAGACACAATTTCCGAAACACAAGCCATGCTGTCCCTAATCCTTGGCCCACCCTCCCAAGTGATCTAGATCTTGTAAATTTAGGACTATCCCTAATCAGTCCGTGCCTATCCAAATACTGGTAGTTCCTGTCCCTAAGGACATTCCCACCAATGACGTTAGGCTCACTGGTGTAGATCCCTGGCTTGGCCCTAATGTCCTTCTTCAATTATGCTTCAGTATCAGCCACCCTCCAGTCTTTTGGAGATTAATCTGCCTGTTTCCACACTATTAATCTATGACTCTATGACTCCAGTACCTGCTCCCACAAAGCGATCCCATCAAACACATCCAGGGCAGACAGAGCACGAGTCAAATACAGAATAAATCTCCCTGTGTCACTGTGCTGTCAGCTACAGATTAGATACAAAATTCCATCTGTCCTGTCCCAACGTTCCCAGGGAAGGGACAGCACAGGTCAGACAAGGAGTGAGGCTCCATCCAACCTGTCCCCACACATACCCAGGGTATGGGTTAGTCACTGAGTGAAGTTCCCTGTACAGTTACATACTCCCAGTGCAGGGACAGAGTGTGTGACAGAGTCAAGCTCCCTCTATATTGCTCTGTCAAACACTCCTTGTGTAAATGCTTCAGAACACAGAACGTTCTCTAGATTGTAAAACAAATTGATGCTGTTTGGTTCAAAAACAAAGGTTGACAATAATTAATGTTTGAACATAATGAGAGAATGTTGTACATGGTTCTAGATGTGGGTTTCAGTACACCAGGTTTTCTTTGCATCTTGTATTGAATTTCAACATTTAGAGATCCATAGTAAGTCAATACCTTTTATTCTTCATTGTGAATTGACTGATGCTCGTAGTTTAGATTCTGAGTCAAGCTGCTTGGTGTTTTTGACGTGAGTTTTGCTGCACAATAGAACTGCTTTTTCCCAGTTCACAGATGGAGGAACGGCTCTAATTTCCTGCCCTCTTCCGTCAGCCGACTGGGTTTGTCCAACAAGTGCTTTGTTCCATTAACCAGGGCTGCTGGTGTCTCAGTGAATCTCAGTGGTCATTCACAGAGCATAGAAACATAGAAACATAGAAATTAGGTGCAGGAGTAGGCCATTCGGCCCTTCGAGCACCTTTCACGGTGTCCCCGAGCCCTTCACAGGCAGTGAGGCATGTTCACAGTAGAGCCGTGTTGTAAAGGAGGGGCTGTGGATCCACTCTGCTCACAGCAGAATCGGCAAACCACTGGTGAGGGGGAAATGTTGTCCGAGACACCACAGATACACTGATCCAATGGACGGGCATCAGGCTGCAATCAGACCCCAGTTTAATTCCGCAACAACTGTGGAATTTAAACTCGGTTCATAATCTGGGACAGATTGGACCTGTGTCAGATTTCCTTTTGTTAGTAACCTGGATTTTGTGCACGAATCCACAGTAATGATGACCTCTCAGTTTTCCTGCTGTCCCTCAGTGGAGGAGATCTGTTGTCCTTACCCAGTCGAGCCTATTTCTGATCCCAGCAACGTAATTGGCACTAAATGCCCCCAGGATGGCAACCCAGTTTATTGCCCCTCCTCATTCCAGCACCCAGCTCCTCACCCCAGCACCCAGCTCCTCACCCCAGCACCCAGCTCCTCACCCCAGCACCCAGCTCCTCACCCCAGCACCCAGCTCCTCACCCCAGCACCCTGCTGCTCCACCCCAGCACCCTGCTGCTCCACCCCAGCACCCTGCTGCTCCACCCCAGCACCCTGCTGCTCCACCCCAGCACCCTGCTGCTCCACCCCAGCACCCTGCTGCTCACCCCAGCTCCGCACCCCAGCACCCTGCTAGACCCAGATCCTCACCCCAGCACCCTGCTGCTCCACCCCAGCACCCTGCTGCTCCTCACCCCAGCACCCTGCTCCTCACCCCAGCACCCAGCTCCTCACCCCAGCACCCAGCTCCGCACCCCAGCACCCAGATACTCACCCCAGTACCCTGCTGCTCCACACAGCTCCTCACCCCAGCACCCAGCTCCTCACCCCAGCACCCTGCTGCTCCACACAGCTCCTCACCCCAGCACCCTGCTCCTCACCCCAGCACCCTGCTGCTCCACACAGCTCCTCACCCCAGCACCCTGCTCCTCATCCCAGCACCCTGCTGCTCCACACAGCTCCTCACCCCAGTACCCTGCTCCTCACCCCAGCACCCTGCTCCTCACCCCAGCACCCTGCTCCTCACCCCAGCACCCAGCTCCTCACCCCAGCACCCAGCTCCGCACCCCAGCACCCTGCTAGACCCAGCTCCTCACTCCAGCACCCTGCTGCCAGTATGATGTGTTTTCTAGTCCCTGACCCACCTCCTGACCACATTAGGAACATTGATACAAATTAAACTGCACTCACCACCTGCTGATCCCGGGATGGAAAACACTGTGAGCTGCAAATCTCACCGCCTGACATTATTGAGCCTCCTGCACGAAACACTCGGCAGCTCAGGCAGCACCTGTGGGGAGAGAAGCAGAATCACTTCAGTGCTCTTTCATCAAACTCTTTCAGTACAGTTTCTGACAACCATACTATTTCCACTTATATTTGATGTTATTTATTTTGTTGGTTTCCACAACCCCATGACATCTCAAAGCATTTCCCAGCCCATTAATAACTCAGAGACATAGAGTCATACAGCACGGAAACAGGCCCTTCAGCTCAGCTCGTGCAAGGCAGCCTGATGCCCCATGTATGCTAGTCCCACTTGCCCATGTTTACCTCATGTCCTCCAATCCTTTCCTATCCATGTATCTGTCCAAGTGTCTTTTAAATGCTGTTATCGTACCCACTTCAACTGTTTCCTCTGGCAGCCTGTTCCATATACCCACCACCCTGTGTGTGAGAAAGTTCCCCACACATTCCCATTAAGTCTTGTTCCTCTCATCAACCTATCTTGATTCCCCTATCCTGTGTAAAAGGCTATGCATTCACCCTATCTATTCCTCTCATGATTTTATACAGCTTTATAGGATCACTCTTCTGCCTTCTAGAGGTATAAAGGAGTAAAGTCCGAGCCTGCCCTACTTTTCCCTCCAGCTCAGGCCCTCGAGTCCTGGCAGCACTCTTCAAGCCTAATGATATATTTCCTCGAGTAGCTTGATGAAAACTCAACCTTGTTTCAGCCGCATCGATTTCTTGTAACACTCTAATATAACATCCAACTTCTGAACTCTCATTTTAACGGACCATGGTGTTGGGGGATTGTATCCGTTATTGCCGAATATCCGCTTTAAACGAGTATGAGTTTTATCCATGTATGTAGTTGAAACAAAGAATGCAGATGCTGGTTAATATACAAAAAGACACAAAGTGCTGGAGTAACTCAACTGTTCAGGGAGCATCTCTGGAGAACATCGATAGGTGAGGTGGGGACTCTTCTTCAGATGGATTCAGTCAGCTGGGTTACTCAAACACTTTGTGTCGTTTCATCTTAAAACCAGGCGCCAATGCCTCTGCTCTGCACCAGCGAGTCCTCCTTCATCCACCGCACGGTCCGGTGACATGGCTGTGGTTGTGGCTCACATTGTAACCTCTGGCTGGCAGTGCTTTCTTCAGGCCGCTGCTATTGACAGGGTGCACGGTCACCATGGGGCACCCTCTCCTCTCACCAGCTGCTGCTTCCAAGGTGGGGTATGTTGGTGACTCCAGGGAGAAGGAGGAGGAGATGGCGGTGGAGGGGGAGGGGGAAAAGGCCGAGTGGACAGAGCGAGGGGAGGACGAGGGGGACATGGCGGTCGAGCAGGGAGTGGACAAAGTGAAGAGCCGACAGGTTGAAGCGGCAGCAGGTGGGAGGGGAGGGAGCCTCATGGTGACCACACATGTCCTGTTGAGGACGGCAGCTTGAAGAAAGCGCTCATCTTGGGGGCTCCTTGAGCTGCAACAACAGCAGCATCACGGACCATACAGTGGGTGAAGAAGGGCTCACTTGTGAGTTGGGGGTGGAGTTGGAAGCCGGGGCTCTAAGCGGTCAGGAGCCATGCGTGGCAGGGTGGTATCGGCAGGTCTGTCCGCTATATCCTAAATCTGTTATAAAGGGGTCCGTTAAAATGAGGGGTTACTGTATGTCAATTCCCTGACTCATGAAGAGCTTTTTTTACCAACCTATTTACCTGTGACAATGCTTCCTGGGATCTGTGTACCTGTACTCCAAGATCCTTTAGTTGTACAACACTCCCTGTGGCCCAGCGTGAGGAAGGTCCACAACAGGCCAGATCCAGCACCATTTGGCCCGGTGGTTGTGGATATGGTCCATCTGGCACCTTACCATGTGCTTCCTGACCTGGGACACATCACCCACAGTACAGGCCGGTTTGTCCCTCTGGGTGGCAGAAGTTGCCTCCACTGTGGCCGGTGTGAGATCAGCATTTCACTACTTGGTCATGCACGTTGTGAAAGGGATTGGGAAATAAACCATTTCTCTGCTCTGCCTGGCTTTCTCTCAGCCTGAATCACCTGCATTTACTCAGCAATCAGCATGAACCTGTTACACGTGCTGGTAATAATCCATTTACTACAGAACCAACTGTTAATTAATTTACATTTCAGAGATTAAGACCTTGCCTTCAGTCCACATCACCTCTTCCTGCAACACAGAATCTGAGCAAGAGATCAGCATACTCTGTCTGGTCAAGGACTACCAGCCTGAGATCATCAGTCAGACATGGTCCACCAGCAGTGGGGACATCACCACTAGAATCACAAAGTACCCACCAGTGTTGGGACAAAACAACAAGTACACGATGAGCAGCTTGCTGCGAGTCCCTGTGGCAGATTGGAACAGGAAAAATGTCTACTACTGCAAGGCAGGATACAAGCCGGACAACATGGTGAAAACGGAGATCCAGAAGCCTCAAGGTTAGTATGAGATTTTGTTGTCTATTTAAAGCTGACGATAGAACTGAAGTGGAAGACTTTGTCGAACAATGAGGGAGGAAGCGAATTAATTATGTTGCTCATTCATTCTCCTCCTATCAGCCAGAGTGCTGCTGCTCAAGGAAAAAGACAGTGAGAATTTATGTGGATGGAGATAATGGTGGGGGGGGGGGATTCACGGAGGAAGCATCTCGTCTTGATCTGCCTCCATTCTATCCACTGCTTTGTCTAATTTCTGCAGCCCTCTACCACCCCAAACACCTCCCTCCAAATCAGCTGCTGTGCACAGAGCCACACCTATTGTGCCCGTGCACAGTGTGGAGATTTAAACCTTCCTCACTCTTCCTGCACTTTCCTCTCAACCCTGCAGCCGACCCCTCACCAAGTGAAATCCAGTCTCCTTGTGGAAATGACATGAATCTGCTTCCACTCACACTTTTAACCACTGCGTTCCAGTTCTGATCAAATCATTGCTGCCACATAACAAAATAAGTTTCTCTTGTCCATCTGACCTCCTTTCCCATTGAACTTAAAGTTGTGTAGGAAGGAACTGCAGTTGCTGGTTTAAAGTGAAGATAGACGGCTAGAGTAACTCAGTGGGTCAGACAGCATCTCTGGAGAAAAGGAGTAGGTGATGTTTCGGGATGAGACCCTTCTTCAGACTGAGAGTCGGTGAAAGGGAATAGAAAGATATAGACGGTGATATAGAGAGATTTAGAACTAATGAATGAAAGATATGCAAAAAAGTAATGCTGATAAAGGAAACAGGCCATTGTTAGCTGTGGGCTAGATGAAAACGAGTTACAGACAAAGTAGAGGTGATGACAACTTAAAGTTGTGATTCCCAAACCTCCTGCCAGTGGAAACAGTTGTCACATCTGTTCCTGCTCACTGGAACCAGTGATGGCCATGCTGTTCCTGTGTCTGCTCCAACACACACTGAGATCACGGATGGTCTGTACACCACTTACCCACCGCCACTTACCACTGCAGAGTGGCCCACATTGCTGTGGAGGCCTTTGTTCTAACCCAGCCTCCCAATCACAGCTCTGACCAGCATCTGACTGTGGGACCCACCGTATAAACACATCACCGGCATATCACCAGCATTGTGGGGAGGGCTGGTACTGGGGCACTTGTCCCAGATGTTGGGAGAGTGGAATCCTACACTGTGGCTGAAGGAATCATGTAATAACAGATATTAAATATGTTACAGCTCCACAGCTCATCCCCCTTGTTCCATCCGCGGAGGTTCTCCACAATCAAACAACTGCTGCCCTGGGCTGCATGATATCTGGATTCTTTCCTGACAATATTAAAGTTTCCTGGAAAAAATCTGGACTTAATCGAGCGGGCGTCGTTCTCCCGTCCACTCAGGGAACTAACGGTAGATTTGAAACAGTTGCTTACCTGCCGTTGCGGGTGGAGGAATGGACCAACAAACAGGAATATACTTGTGAAGTGACTCACGCACCTTCCGGCTTCAGCGACAGGATCAACATGAGATATCAAGAGGGTGAGTGGTGTCTGTTAATTTACTAACAGTATTAAACAATCTTACTGACATTTCCACCAAATTCCTGTCCCTGAGATCAGTCCTGTTGAGCAATGTATTATCTTCAGATTTGGCTTTTTGTAATTTAAACCAATGCTTTCCATCAGTAATTCTAACTCATTCTACAGGACATGTAGACAGGAAGGTGACCAGTGTGTTTACTCTCACTCCTCTAGTCTAGTTGCCTGTGTGTCCAGTGGTAAGAAAAATGGGACAGTGAAACTACCACAGGTCCCATCCGATATCTGGAGAAAATCTCACTTCCCTTCTCACTGTCTTCTTTGTGTTAGTTTATGGAAATCCATCTTTTTCCACTGTTTCCTGAGAGTCTGTTCTGTAAATTTCCACTTTCATTGAAATGTCGGTGCCCTGGATTATTTTTGAACTCATCTCCACCATCTTTAAAGTGTTGTCTGATCCTGGACAAAGTGAAGCAGTTTATCGTGGTCGGCATAAATCTCATGCTGATAAATACTGAGGACACAGACTGGGAATATGTGGATCTCCTGTTTCCTCAACACAGGAGGTGAAAACCTCTTCACATTTAAACCAATGAATTTTCCATTTCCAGGTGGAGAATATCCCGGCTGTTCCAAGTGTCTGCCAAAGTTCATCTACCAGAATAATGTCAATGTGACATTCTCAGATGGTTCTACCCGGCAGTATCATTGTTGGGCAGGAAAGTGTGAAATAAAGTAATTGACTGCGTATGGAATTTGTCATTCTATTATTACAACCCATTTATAAGATTCAAATCCAACCTCTGGTATCCATTGGGATCAAAGTGTACCAGAGTGGGGGGAAATACCCAATTCAAGCTGCCTCCTTCTCCCCTCCACTCGTTGCCTGTATACTCATTCATTTGCAGACATTGCTGCTTCACATCCCAGTGCCACTGGCCAGATTTCTTCATGCTCAGACTCTAGTCAGCAAGGACCACCCAGAGATGTTTAAGGTGAACGGTGTGAAATGTCAAAGTGGTTCAGTAAAAAATTGGGTGACCCTTTAATAAAGGCAAACTGGTGAGGCAAGATCCAGGGCTCTAACTGGTCTCCTGTCCTATACTGGCTTTGGGTGAAAACTGTGGTTAGCACAAATAGCCACAGATTTATTAACCCACCTCCCGGACACAGACCTCAGTCCAAAGGAGAAACTCAGGGAATGCAAGGAATGTTGCAAGGAATGGACATGTTTGGTTATAATCATCCAAGGATAAGCAATACAAAATGTCTCTTGTGGAAGATACCAATATTTGACAGCATGGAGAGTATCCATACTCTGCCAGGTTTCATATGAAGCGATTTCCCCCCAATGGTGGAACTACACGATTGTCACTGATATGGGACGGGATTGAGCATCTTGCAAACACATATGTTTAACAATATCACATTGCTGATTAAAACAAGATTCACAAAGCAAGAACAATGTACACTGTTACACTAGGCTTACAAATTTCTGATGATACTGCAACAACTGTCATCCACACTAATATCACGCACATAACTATTTGTGAAAGGAATTTGTTTGCCATTTTGCTTAAAGGGGTTGTGAAATAGACAACATCGTACATTGGCAAATGTTATGTCTCCTGTCAGACAGACATAGAAACATAGAAAATAGGTGCAGTAGGCCATTCGGCCCTTCGAGCCTGCACCGCCATTCAATATGATCATGGCTGATCATCCAACTCAGTATCCTGTACCTGCCTTCTCTCCATACCCTCTGATCCCTTTAGCCACAAGGGCCATATCTAACTTCCTCTTAAATATAGCCAATGAACTGGCCTCAACTACCTTCTGTGGCAGAGAATTCCACAGATTCACCACTCTCTGTGTGAAAAATGTTTTTCTCATCTCGGCCCTAAAAGACTTCCCCCTTATCCTTAAATTGTGACCCGTTGTTCTGGACTTCCCTAACATCGGGAACAATCTTCCTTCATCTAGCCTGTCCAAGCCCTTAAGAATGTTGTAAGTTTCTATAAGATCTCCCCTCAATCTTTTAAATTCTAGCGAGTACAAGCCGAGTCTATCCAGTCTTTCTTCATATGAAAGTCCTGCCATCCCAGGAATCAGTATGGTGAACCCTCTCTGTACTCCCTCTATGGCAAGAATGGCTTTCCTCAGATTAGTGTATATGACACAGTATATATGACTCTTGTTTAAGAAGGAACTGCAGATGCTGGAAAATTGAAGGTAGACAAAAATGCTGGAGAAACTCAATGGGTGAGGCAGAATCTATGGAGCGAAGGAAATGGGCGACGTTTTGGGTTGAGACTCTGCTTTCTACGCAGCTGAAGGCTTTGACCTCCAGGCTCACTGAAAGTTTCAATTCTGACACAAATGTAATCACCCTCCACATTAAGTATTTGAGAGCAAAAACAGCTCATGTGGCCCAAGTGACTGAGTGTGTAAACAGTGCACACACAAGAGTGAGCTGAGTGGAACTAGACTCATGATGCTTCTTCAGAAGACAAGTGGCAGTGCAGGTCAGTCAGGGGCAATGAATGAATAAATCATTCTCTTCCTTGCCCAATGATTCTGAAGTGAAACGGGAAAATACATCCAATGCAGAATTTCATCCCAATCTGCAGCAGGAGGGGGACCTTGATACTTCAAACCATTTATGATTTGTTCTGCTGTCGCTGGAGAGTCAGTCACTAATTTATTTCAGATAGTTTCTATCAATTACTGAGACGCCTCAAAGTCTTCACTGGAGCACAGTCACACTAAACTGACACTAGTCTGTAGCCATTTTGCTACAGGTGTGGAGTTGCGACTGGCCAGAACAGATATGATGACACAGTCCCTTCCGTGATGTGCAGAAGTGAACTATCGACATGCGTCACCACCAATGGAAGCGTTTTACGTCAGAATACATTTATTAATAGAATTGAAATTCCCAGATCACGGGTTGGAATATTGAGCTCATGTCACCAGATCGACAACTTCTGGATTGACATTTACCGTCACTCTTCATTTCAAGGAGGATTGATGGGGGGAGGGGGGAGGGGGGGGGGGTCTGCTGAGTGAGTTTTGGTCTTCTTCTTGCATATGGCGTGCACATCCTAAAGTTGTAGGATAACTTGTTCTATTTGATCTTATTTGAATGCCAGGTTGATTGCATTTGTTGAAACAGTGCGGATCACGTGAAGGTTGCAATCTCCCCCCCCCCCCCCAGTGAGCTTTGGTGCTTGTGAGCAACACTGCAACGTGACACAGCAAGTGGTACAAAGGTGAAAGGAGTGCGGCCTTACGAGTGCCCAGAGTTGGAAGAATGCCACCTTTACTGAAGGTTGTGTTTGTGGTGAAGGTTTCAGAGATGGTGAGACACATGGTCAGAGTAAGACTGCGATATCAGCATGTGACATTTTAAACTGAGGGAATCCCAGGCTTGGCCCCACTGGCAGAAAAGTTGCTTTTAGTATAGTATAGTATAGTATATCTTTATTGTCATTTTCCTGAGTACTCACATACCCAGAGGAAACAAAAAAATGTTGCTCAACCAGTGTCCAGTCAGTGTGCAATAAAAAATAAATAGAAAAATAAAAACATATATCATGAACAAATTAAACACTCTACTCTCTACTAAACATCAACAGGCGTTCCGATCGGCAGCGGCACGACAGTGGCTCTGCTGCAGTGTGTCCAGGTTGGTGGTTGGTGCGCGATACTTTGGCAGGGGGCAAAGTCCGTTCATCAGTCTTATAGCCTGCGGGAAGAAGCTGAGGAGCATCCTACTGGTTTTGCAGCTAATGCTCCTGTACCTCTTCCCAGATGGCAGGATGGAGAATATGTGATGCGATGGGTGGTAGGTGTCTTTGATGATGGAGATGGCTCTGCTGATACATCTCTTCCTATATATGTCCAGCAGGAAAGGGAGTGGAGCACCAATAATCCTGCTGGCGGTCTTCACAATCCTGTCTAGTTGGTGCCGTTCGTACGCCTTGCAGCTCCCGAACCAGGAAGTGATGCCATAGGTTAATGTGCTCTCGATTGTCCCCCTATAAAAAGTTCGTAGGTGTGTAGTGGGGAGACCTGCTTTCCGTAGTCTTCGGAGAGGGTGTAATCGCTGCTGGGCTCTCTTGACCAGTGCTGTGGTGTTGGTCGTGGACGTCAGGTCATCTGACAGGTGGAGTCCTAGGAACTTCACGCTGCTGACCGTTTCCACATCAGCTCCATCGATGTGCAGAGGTGTATGGTGTTGTTTTCCCGCCCTCCTGAAGTCAACCACCATCTCCTTAGTTTTTCCCACGTTGAGAATGAGGTTGTGGGATTTGCACCATCCTGTGAGCAGCTCCACCTCCATCCTGTACGCCGACTCATCATTGTCACTGATGAGACCCACCACTGTTGTGTCATCAGCGAACCTGTTGATGAAGTTACACAAAATTGCTGGAGAAACTCAGCGGGTGCAGCAGCATCTATGGAGCGAAGGAAATAGGCGACGTTTCGGGCCAAAACCCTTCTTCAGACTGATGGGGGGTGGGGGGGAGAAGGAAGGAAAAGGGGAGGAGGAGGAGGAGCCCGAGGGCGGGCGGATGGGAGGGTGGGAGGAGACAGCTAGAGGGTTAAGGAAGGGGAGGAGACAGCAAGGGCTAGCAAAATTGGGAGAATTCAATGTTAATACCATCCGGACGCAAGGTCCCCAGACGGAATATGAGGTGCTGTTCCTCCAATTTCCGCTGTTGCTCACTCTGGCAATGGAGGAGACCCAGGACAGAGAGGTCGGATTGGGAATGGGAGGGGGAGTTGAAGTGCTGAGCCACCGGGAGTTCAGGTAGGTTATTGCGGACTGAGCGGAGGTGTTCGGTGAAACGATCGCCCAACCTCCGCTTAGTCTCACCGATGTAAATCAGCTGACATCTAGAGCAGCGGATGCAGTAGATGAGGTTGGAGGAGATACAGGTGAATCTTTGTCGCACCTGGAACGACTGCTTGGGTCCTTGAATGGAGTCGAGGGGGGAGGTGAAGGGACAGGTGTTGCATTTCTTGCGGTTGCAACGGAAAGTGCCCGGGGAGGGGGTGGTGCGGGAGGGAAGGGAAGAATTGACGAGGGAGTTGCGGAGGTCCCCGGTGGCTCAGCACTTCAACTCCCCCTCCCATTCCCAATCCGACCTCTCTGTCCTGGGTCTCCTCCATTGCCATGGTGATGGGAAAGAGAATCAAATCCCAGTTTACGGCTCCTTTGTTCTGTTTCTTCAGTCAAAACACCCAACCTGCTATTTAACATGAGTATTTCTGCTATTCTGTTTGCAATAAATCTAGCCAGTGTATCTTTGATCTGTTATTGATCAGTCTTTTATGTGATTACATAAACATCTTAAAGTTCTTTATACGACACCTATTTGGATTTCAGCCCTGGCTTTCCAGAAAGGGCCTGTCCCACTTACGCGACTTTTTTCGGCGAGTTGCCAGCACCCGACAGAGTCGCAGCAGGTCGCCGAAAATATTCAACATGTTGAAAATTCAGCGGCGACCAGAAAGACTCTTTGGGCGACTGAGGAGACTGCTCACGACCATACTGGCGACATGTCGCGGGGTGAAGCCTATATGGTCATGAGTAGTCGCCAATGAGTCGTACCTTGTTCTGGTCGCCGCTGGATTTTCAACGTTGAAATTTTTCAGCGACCTGCAATGACCTACGACAGGTGCCGGCAGTCGCCGAAAAAGTCGCGTAAGTGGGACAGGCCCTTTAGTAACAGATGAGTCTCAACTAAAATTCTGAACTTTTCCATTTCTGATCCACAGAATTGTCCGTCTTCATTCAAAATCCTGGCATGAAAGAGATTTGGATCAACAAGACCGCTACGCTGGTGTGTTTAGTGATCTGTAGTGATCTGAGCCAGGTCCATCTCACCTGGAAGGTGGGAGGAAAGGAGAGAAGTGAAGGAGTTGTGACCCGTACACCGAGCCATGAAGGCACCCGAAACCCAGTGACCAGTGAACTCCGGACCAGCGTGGAGGAGTGGACCAGCGGGGTGGAGTTTGTGTGCTCCGCCCAACAATCTCCATCATCCTCACCAGTGTCAGCGCGGACCAACCATAACAAAGGTGGGCAACAGATCAGTGATTAAATGGCCGTGACAGAGAGAGAGAGGGTACAGAGAGGATTTACAAGGATGTTGCCAGGGCTAGAGAGCTATAGGGAGAGGTTGAGTGCGCTGGGACTCTATTCCTTGGAGAGTAGGAGGATGAGGGAATATCTTATTGAGGTGTATAAAATCATGAGAGAAATAGATTGGATAGATGCACAGTCTCTTGTCCAGAGTAGGTGAATTGAGTACCAGAGGACATAGGTTTAACTTGAAGGGGGAAAGATTGATTAGGAATATGAGGGGTAACTTTTTCATGCAAAGGGTGGTGGTTGTATGAAACAAGCTGCCAGAGGAGGTCGTTGAGGCAGGGACTATCATAACATTAAAACAACAGACAGGTACATGCATAGGACAGGTTTGGAGGGATATGGACCAAACACGGCAGGTGAGACTAGTGTAGCTGGGACATTTTGGCTGGTGTGGGCAAGTTGGGCTGAAGGGCCTGTTTCCACACTGTATCACTCTATGACTCTATGAGAGAAACATAGAAACATAGAAAATAGGTGCAGGAGTAGGCCATTCGGCCCTTCGAGCCTGCACCGCCATTCAATATGATCATGGCTGATTATCCAACTCGGTATCCCATCCCTGCCTTCTCTCCATACACCCTGATCCCTTTAGCCACAAGGGCCACATCTAACTCCCTCTTAAATATAGCCAATGAACTGGCCTCAACTACCTTCTGTGGCAGAGAATAGTAAGATTAAACGAGAACTTACCAGTTTGAAGTTTGAACTGTATTTTATGAGGAGTTACGATGAGGGATTACGTGAAGAACCCCGCCAGGACGCATGCGTGTCATTCTTCAAAGCAGCGGTGTGAAATCACAGATAACAGGGGTTGCGGGTAATGAAGTAGAGTTTCAAAGTCTACAGAGAGATTTATGCCAGTTGGAAGAGTGGGCTGAGAGATGGCAGATGGAGTTTAATGCTGATAAGTGTGAGGTGCTACATCTTGGCAGGACAAATCAAAATAGGACGTACATGGTAAATGGTAGGGAATTGAAGAATGTAGGTGAACAGAGGGATCTGGGAATAACTGTGCACAGTTCCCTGAAAGTGGAATCTCATGTAGATAGGGTGGTAAAGAAAGCTTTTGGTGTGCTGGCCTTTATAAATCAGAGCATTTGAGTATAGAAGTTGGGATTAATGTTAAAATTGTACAAGGCATTGGTGAGGCCAATTTCTGGAGTATGGTGTACAATTTTGGTCGCCTAATTATAGGAAGGATGTCAACAAAATAGAGAGAGTACAGAGGAGATTTACAAGAATGTTGCCTGGGTGTCAGCAACTAAGTTACAAGAGAAAGTTGAACAAGTTAGGGCTTTATTCTTTGGAGCGCAGAAGGTTAAGGGGGGACTTGATAGAGGTTTTTAAAATGATGAGAGGGATAGACAGAGTTGACGTGGAAAGCTTTTCCCACTGAGAGTAGGGAAGATTCAAACAAGGGGACATGACTTGCGAATTAGGGACTGAAGTTTAGGGGTAACATGAGGGGGAACTTCTTTACTCAGAGAGTGGTAGCTGTGTGGAATGAGCTTCCAGTGAAGGTGGTGGAGGCAGGTTCGTTTTTATCATTTAAAAATAAATTGGATAGTTATATGGATGGGAAAGGAATGGAGGGTTATGGTCTGAGCGCAGGTATATGGGACTAGGGGAGATTATGTGTTCGGCACGGACTAGAGGGGTCGAGATGGCCTGTTTCCGTGCTGTAATTGTTATATGGTTATTATATGGTTATAACTGTAATGACTAAACATAGTAAGATTAGAGAAGAGATACCAGTTAAGTATATGATCAAGGGTGGGAGCGGAGGGCACGTAATCCCTCATCGTAACTCCTCATAAAATACAGATCAAACTTCAAACTGGTAAGTTCTCGTTTAATCTTACTATTTTACTTCGGAGTCACGTGAGTGACTACGTGAACATTTTAAAGCTCTGTGATTTCATGCCGTGGAAACGAGTCCATGCATCACGTCTGCCTTGACTGGGAGAAATAGTGTTAACATAATTTGGACATGAATTCGTCATTGAACTCATAAATTTATTAACACAAATTATAACCCCTTTTATGGGTTAAATTAATTTACAGAACTTAAAATTTTTTCTGCAAATGTTCCAGATTTCATCACTGGTTTATTGTAAAATAACTGGAATGTTCTTTCCCCTGACCATCCTGCTGCTTCGAGGACTTGGTCCATGGGCACATCCAGTTGTACTGCTGCCGATGTAGCTGCAGCCCTGGTGGAATGAGATTTAAAAACGTTAGTATCCACCCCAGCCTGTGTCAGCACCTGTTTCAGCCATCTCGAGATGGTCTGGACCGTCACTCTTTTGTGTGGTTGTTTGTGGCTGATCAGAAGTCCCTTCTCATTGCCTCTTAGGATTTTTGTTTTCTCTATGTATAATGACAGGTGTCTAACTATACAGAGACGGTCATCTGAAGGGTATGACCTAAATAGTATATTGAGGCCTGCTGATCCCTGTCTGTCCTGCTTTACTAGTTCGTTGATGTGGAATGTAATATCGTCAGGTGAGGTCATGTTGTCCAGTCTAAGTTTATGCAGTGACTGAACCCTCTGTGCCGTGACCAATGCCATTAACATGACTGTTTTTAAAGTTAGTCTGTGTAGGGACAGAGTTGATGCTGGAGACCAGTTCCGGAGCGTCTTCAGGACAATGCTTACATCCCAAATTTGGGAGTACCTGGTTTTTGGGGGATTTGTATTAAATATTCCCCTCATGAGCTTAGTTACCAGCGGGTGAGTCCCTACAGTGTAACGCTCTGTCCCTTGCCATAGGTAAGTCGACAGGGCACTTCTGGCGCTGTTGATGGCACTGTAGCTGAGCCCCTCATCATAGTGGAGGCCAGCCAGATATTCCAGAACAGACGGGATGTTCATGTTTCTGTTGGTGATGTTGTTCTTTTGGCAGTACATTTCCCACTTCCTGATGTAGACCAGATATTGTTTTTTAGTTGATTGTCTTTGGGCCACCGAGATCATGTTCGCTGTTCGGTCCGTTAGTTCCAGTTGTAGAAGTGGTGTCTTTAAACTCTACAAATTAACAGGTTCAAGCATTTATGGCATGGGTAGCTATCCCCTGTCACAGGATGTAGCAAAAAGTCTGGTCTATGTGGGATGGTAATACATGGTTCTAACACCATGTTTGGTACCACTGGGGACCATGGTTGTGTAGGCCAATCGGGTACTGCCAAAATACCAGACGCAGAGTCTTGTTGTATTTCCCTTAATACCCGACTAATGAGGCAGAAGGAGGAATCCGTAAATAAACAATTTCCCCCCCAATGCAGCGAAAATGCATCTGTTGCTGCTGCCCCAGGGTCTGGTTCCCATGAAACATAGTTTGGTATCTGGTTGTTTAGTCTGGATGCGAATAGATCGATATCTGGTGTTCCATATTTTGCTGTAATATCAGCAAATACTATTTTGTTCAACATCCATTCGGTGTTTTCATTAAATTTGCATGACCTGGTGTCTGCCACTAAATTTAGTCTCCCTGGTAGGTAAGTGGCTGATATCCAAATATCTCTTTCTGGATGCACCATTGCCAAATTGAATTAGCCAGATTGTCACATGATATCGATTTGTTACCACCTATGTGGTTGATGTATGCTACCACGGTGGTATTGTCTATTTGTAATCTAACATGCTGGTGATATGACCCAGTACAATACGACTTAATGCCATGGAATGCACCCAACATTTCCAAGTAGTTTATGCCCAGTGTGAGTAGGAAAGATGCCTCCTGTGCTGTCCATCTACCTCCACAGCTGGTGATGGTATTGGTGGCTCCCCACCCAAGTGCACTGGCATCAGTTTGTAGTACCATGGAAGGGTTACTGACAATGATTGGGTTGGAACAAAGCCAGATGTTATCTATCCACCATTTTAGTTCCATTTTAGCTTGGATTGGTAGTCTCATAGATCTGTCTCAGTGAGATTATTGCAAGCCTCTATTAAATCTCTAGCCTTTCCCTTAGGCAGAGTCACCGACATGTGAACTGAGTCAATGGTGAAACCCTAGATAGTCCATAGTAGTGGAAGGCGTTAGTTTAGATTTAACTGGATGGAAAGTGAATCCCAGTTTTCCAAATAACTTTTTTGTGGCTGTTACAGTTTGTTTGGCCAATTCCAAAGTTTTGCCCACAATGAGTATGTCATCTAAATATGCCATGACCATGTGTGTATGTTTCCGTAGAAACGCTAGGGCTGGTTTCAAATTTTTGTGAACAGCCTGGGGCTGATGATAACCCATTTGGCAGTGCTTTATACTGTCAGAGTTGTCCCATCCAGTTGAATTTTAAGTAACACCTGTGGTCACCTCGTATAGGCACTGAATAGTAAGCAACTTTAAATCGATGCTGGCCATTGAAGTAACCTTTGGAAGTTAATTGTTAAGCAGTAACAAAGGTATCTATTTTGTCAGATCTATGATGATGCGATAACCATCATCTTTTTTGTTTTTGGTAAATATATTGGACACGAATTCTAATGGTTCGTGTTGAGTTTTCTCAATTACACCTTTTATGTAAAGCCGCTTCAGTTCAGCTTGCGCTTTTGATTTCCCTTTATCAGAAGGCACGAAACATTTGGTTCAGTATATTTTGAACTGGAGGGCTGTACTTGTGTTTAAACTCTATTGTATATCCCTGAATACTGCTTAAGATGTAAGTATCGCTTGTTATCATGCTCCATGCATTCAGAAAGAGTGTAATCTCCACCCAACCTCCATGCTCCCTGTATATTATAGGGAACCAGACCCACCTACCTCCATAGTTACCAGTGACAGGTTTACTTTTTGTAGGTTCTTCGCTGCTGTTGTCGCGCTGGGGTCTGGTTTTCAGTTTGGTTGGCGTTGGGGGTCCCCGCATCTACCAAGAAGGCCGGTCTGGGCCATGGCCTAAAAGACTCATGTTTTGGGTACCGGACCTTCGAGCTTTCACCAGTTCTACTGGTGGGTGCGTGGGGGTGCTGTCTTTGGCCGTAGTGGGTTCCAGTAGGTTCTCTTGTTCCTGCACCCCATGCACACTTGTCTTTCCTTCTGCGGACCCGTCTTCCAGGTCAGCCCAGAACTGACCCGCAGTGCTCCCCTCTGATGAGGTAGAAGCTCTGTGCAGCCCTTCAAGAGGTACTGCTGTGGGTTTATCATAGGGCCCACAGTGGCCTGACTCCATCTCCCGGAGTCTGTCACGTTGGAGCAAAGCTCCATACACCGCTCCATCCGGCTCCAGCGCTCTCGGGCGCTGGCCGCCTGCGGTTGTTCAAAGTCGGACTCCTCTGAGTCCACGACCTTGTTTGTTTTGTGTCTAGCCTTTCCGCCCGGCCGCGTGGATCTGGCCGGTGCGGAGGCGACATCGGGCACAGCTGATCCCACTATCGGTGATCCGAGTGCCGCTGGCTGCTGCTGGCTGCCCGCTGCTCCGCGGTCCTCCCTCTCCAGCTTTGTCCTTACTGTCCTTCCGTGGAGTGGATCTGGCCGGTGTGGAGGCGACATCGGGCACAGCTGATCCCATCTAGCCCACCAGCTTTGTCGCAGCCCGTTGGTTTCTCCACCTGTAATTTAGCATGGAAAAACACAAAAAAGATCGCAGCTCTTACCTGCAGGTCCAGGTTAAAATTGTTGCTACGGGTGAACGTCGTTCCACCCCGTCTGCTGCCGTTATTGACTTGTCCAAAAAGTCAACGGCCCCATTTGAATAGTCTCCCACCCGGCCGTGGTGTTCTGGCCGGCGCGGGACCAAAAGTCGGCACAGCTGATCCCTTACTGGGCTTGTGCCTTCAGCTGCTGCTGGCTCCCGCAACTTCGCGGTCCTCCCCAGCCAGCTTCCTAGCAGCACTTGTGGACACTATTTTGTCCAGCTTCCCCCCCCTGTGGAAAAACCAGCGCGGGGAACATTAGTTTTGCTTCCCTCTCCCGCCCGGCCGGGTCCGGTGCGGGAGCGAGTCGGGAGCGAAAGTCGGGCACAGCTGTTCCCATTACGGGAGCTTAGTGTGCCTTTGGCTGCTGCTGCCGGTTGCCCGCAACTCCGCGGTTCTCCCCCGCCAGCTTTCCCGCAGCCTTCGTGGATCCGGCCCATGTCTCCACCTAACAGGTAAGTGGAAGGAACGCAGAGTCTTCTTACCTGCTGCTCCCGACTTTCAATTCTGGAACGCAGAGTCTCCTTACCTGCTGTTCCTGGCTTTAAAATGTTGCCGCTAGGGGAACGTCGTTCCCCCTTGCTGTGATTTGTTGCAATGCGTGTAGCGATATGACACTCATGCGTCCTGGCGGGGTTCTTCACGTAGTCACTCACGTGACTCCGAAGTAAAATTCCACAGATTCACCACTCTCTGTGTAAAAAATGATTTTCTCATCTCGGTCCTAAAAGACTTCCCTCTTATCCTTAAACTGTGACCCCTAGTTATGGACTTCCCCAACATCGGGAATAATCTTCCTGCATCTAGCCTGTCCAACCCCTTAAGAATTTTGTAAGTTTCTATAAGATCCCCCCTCAATCTTTTAAATTCTAGCGTGTACAAGCCGAGTCTATCCAGTCTTTCTTCATATGAAAGTCCTGCCATCCCAGGAGTCAGTCTGGTGAACCTTCTCTGTACTCCCTCTATGGCAAGAATGTCTTTCCTCAGATTAGGAGACCAAAACTGTACACAATACTCCAGGCGTGGTCTCACCAAGACCCTGTACAACTGCAGTATAACCTCTCTGCTGTTATACTCAAATCCTTTTGCTATGAATGCTAACATACCATTTGCTTTCTTCACTGCCTGCTGCACCTGCATGCCTACTTTCAATGACTGGTGTACCATGACACCCAGGTCTCGTTGCATCTCCCCTTTTCCTAATCGGCCACCATTATTCCCGGTGGCCTGAGTCCGGGGTTCGGCCGCGGGCCAGCGGCTGCGACAGCAGGACTGGTGAGCGGCAGCTTCGACCACCCCGGGCCGCGGTGTTTGAGCCGCGGGACAGTTGTAACATCGCCCGGGGGGTATCGCCTCAGCGCAGAAGGAGAAGAGGAGGGAAGAGACTGGAGACCCAAGACTTTTGCCTCCATCACAGTGAGGAGATGTTGGGTGGACTCACTGTGGTGGATGTTAATATGTGTTTATTGTTGTTTTTTATTGTATTGTATGTATGACTGCTTCAATTTCGTTCAGACTTCGGTCTGAATGACAATAAAGGCTATCTAATCTAATCTAATCTAATTCAGGTAATAGTCTACTTTCCTGTTTTTGCCACGAAAATGGATAACCTCACATTTATCCACATTATACTGCATCTGCCATGCATTTGCCCACTCACCCAGCCTATCCAAGTCATCTTGCAGTCTCCTAACATCCTCCTCACAGCTAACACTGCCCCCCCAGCTTCGTGTTATCCGCAAACTTGGAGATGTTGCATTCAATTCCCTCATCCAGATCATTAATATATATTGTAAATAGCTGGGGTCCCAGCACTGAGCCTTGCGGTACCCCACTAGTCACTGCCTGCCATTCTGAAAAGGACCCGTTTACTCCAACTCCAACTTCAACTTCCTGTCTGCCAGCCAGTTCTCTATCCATATCAATACTGAACCCCCAATGCCGTGTGCTTTAAGTTTGCATACTAATCTCTTATGTGGGACCTTGTCGAAAACCTTCTGAAAGTCCAGATATAACACATCCACTGGTTCTCCCTTATCCACTCTACTAGTTACATCCTCGAGAGTTTAACATTTATTTTCCTCTGTTCCAGTTGAGCCAAAAAACCCTGAAGTCAGACTGCTGCTTCCAGCACACGAAGAGACCAAGCGTAGCCACATGGTCACCCTCGAGTGTGTGGTCTCTGGATTCTACCCAGACCTCATCAACGTCACTTGGAGTAAAGACGGTGCCCTGATCTCCAACAACACCAGCGCTGCACCAACTGCTCTGGAGCAGGGGGGCACTTTCAGTGCCAGCCACTTCCTGACCATGAATACAGAGGATTGGAAGTCAGGCTCACACTTCAATTGTACAGTGTATCATGGCGCCTCCAACACCATCATCACGAAGGATGTGAAGAACATCCAAGGTAGGCTCCTGGGATTCACTCCATTCTCCACATTGTAAACTGTGCCACACATGGGCAGCACTGTAACATGGTGTAGTCCTGTTGTGGGCTTGTCAGTGAGTCTGGCCACAGAAATAATTGTATCTTTGACATTGTTTTAAGTTGTGAGATTCAAATTCACAAATGCTCAGTGACAAAGTCAGAGAAACAAGTTTATCTCATTTATTACATTTCTGCGCAGAAAAGGGTGTCTCTCCTCTATCGCCCTCTAGAGACACACTGAGGATGTAGATGCTTTCTATCTTTATACATTTCATTTTTCTATTGTCACACCCTCATCCCTCCCCATTGAGCTTCTTCCAATCATAACATAAAGCCCAGATTCCCACAAGAACGTCAAAGACACCTCCCCTATCATGCATCGCATGTGCATTTAAATTAGGCATCTTGTCATAGTGGGCGTTGTCTTCATATTCATGTAATCTCATTAGGCATGCGTGGATATGTTTGACCTTTTGTACTTTTCCACTCTGCTCTAATTTCTCTTAAAACTCTTGCTGAAGTCTTTCTATTGCTACTTTTTATCTAGAATTTCTCTCTGTTCTTTATATCGTTACTTTCTATTCTACTAGCAGTCTGGCTTCTGCTGACACCTTATTTCTTTCTAAGTTATATTTCAGAGTTCTAGTATAAATCAACCATCTCTATTAACCCTTTTCTCACAGTAACTTGAGGGCAATCCAAGCCAGTCAACAGGCCAGACACGGTGGAGATCCACAATACTCTTCTTCAAAACGGTCTTTCCCTCTGCCTTTGTACTTAATGGCAGTGGGTGCCTCAGCTGTAACAGTGTGTCCAGCAGAGCAGCTCTCTCCCTGCCCCAGCGTGGCAACAGTCAGTCTGGGCAATGTGTAGCAGCCTCTGGAACAGGCCGGCTGCAACACACAACATTCTGACAAAGCAACAGGACAGTTTAGTTACACCTCATGGATACAAACTGCATTCAAACAGTTGTGATTAAATGAAAGGACACAAAGTGCTGGAGTAACTCAGCAGGTCAGGCAGCATCCCTGGAGGACATGGGGAGGTGAGGTTTGGGGACGAGACCCTTCTTCACCCCACTCTGGACCACTCACGACTAAATAAAATATTGCCGCTGCTTCTATTTTATAATATAAAGTGAAGAATTTTCCGCTGACTGGTTAGCACGCAACAAAAGCTTTTCACTGTACCTCGGTACATGTGACAATAAAGTAAACTAAACTGCACATTTTGACCTCGAACATTAGCTCGATTTGCCTCTCCAGAGGGAATTTTATACATTTCATTCAGTAAATAACTGATAACAGGTTCAGTGATCACAAAACTGTCAAATAATGTAAAAGTCAATGTGTTGATTCACATTGTTTAGCAGGGTTTCCTTGTGGGATCAATAGGCCTTTACCACCTCAGGCAGCTGAGGAAATTCAGAGTCTCTCTGAGGATCCTTCAGTGCTTCTACTCTGGGGTTGTAGAAAGCATCTTGTCCGGCAACATCTCAATCTGGTTTGGGAACAGGTCTGCCCAGGACAGGAAGGCTCTGCAGAGTCGTGCGTTCGACCGAACGCACTATGGGAACTACACTCACCCCCCTGCAGGACCTATACACCAGGAGGTGCAGATCCAGGGCCAGCAACATAATGAGGGACCCCTACCACCCCAGCAACGGACTGTTCCAGCTGCTACGGTCAGGCAAACGCCTCCACTGCCACGCTGTGAAAACAGAGAGGATGAGACACAGGCCATCAGGACTAAACTCTCTTCTCACCAGGGACTCATTTACTGTTGTGTTGTGTCTTTTTTTTTAATTTTTCTAAAATGTAAATACTGGTTCTGATCTATTCTGTTCTGTGCTTTGTTGTTTTTGCACAATCCGCAGGCATTGTCACTTTCATTTCACTGCTCATCTTGTATGTGTGTGTGATAAATAAAGTTGACTTGACTTGAGGAAGCTTCATTCCTACACCAATGTAGATAAATCTCACTGATGTTGATGGCACCGGCATATCATTCGGTGGAGATGAGCACAAAATGTTTGAGTGACAAGCTGCCCCATCAGGGAACTATGACATAATAATTGTGATTTCTCCCAGATGAATGTTCACATACCCGCCCCTCGGTCACTTTAAGCAAACCTTCCTTTGAAGAGATCTGGATCAACAAGACAGCCACCGTTCTGTGTAAGGTGGTTCACGGTGATTTAGAGGGATTCAGGGTAACCTGGCAAGTGAATGGAATGAAGAGAGAAGACGGGGTGACAACTCATGGTGCAGAGAGGATCGGAGATGCAAACACCATCACCAGTGAACTGACGGTCCCCGCTGCAGAGTGGGAGAGTGGGGCTCTGTACACCTGTGTGGTGGAGGACAAGAGTTTGCCAACACCGGAGAGGAAATCCTTGGAGAAGCCGACAGGTACGTGTGGACAGAGGTTGGTGCGAGTCTGATCTGAGCAAATGAACAGACTTATCACATCCAGCATAGAAAATAATTGCAGGAGCAGGCCATTCAGCCCTTCAATCCTGCACGGACATTCAATATGAGCACGGCTGATCATCCATATTCAGTACTCACTTCCTGCATTCTCTCCATATCCCTTGATCCCTTTACCCTAAGAACTGGATCCAACTCATTCTTGCATATATTTAATAATTGGGCTTCAGTGCTGTCTGGGGCAGAGAATGCCCAGGTTCACCACTGTCTGGGTGAAGACATTTCTCCCCCTCTCACTCCTACACACCTTCACCTCAGACTGTCAGCTCCTGGTCTGGATTCCCCAATATCTGAAACATTCTTTCTCTGCCTCACCTGTCCAATCCGGTTAAGAATTTAATAGTTTCTCTCAGACTGAGTCAGGACTGGAAGGGCAGGGAGCTTGAGGCAAAGACCAGCAGATCATTTGAGCAGAAGGGGAGATGGAACAGACAGCGCAGGCCAAGGCAGGTCCAAGGACTGAGTACCACTTTGTCTCAGCATTCAGCGGTTCCTGTTGATTAACTAACCAATTTAAACTCACTAGAAGCTATAGTTCAGTTTAGTTTAGAGATACAGCGCAGTAACAGGCCCTTCGGCCCACCAAGTCTGGGCCGACCAGCGATCCCAGCACACTAACACTACCCAGCACACACCAAGGACAATGTACAATTAAACCAAGCCAATTAGCCTACAAACATGTATGTTTTTGGAGGAAACCGGAGCACCCGGAGAAAACCTACACGGTCACGTACAAACTCCATACAGACAGCCCCATAGTCGGGATCAAACCCCATGTCTCTGGCATTGTAAGGCAGCAATTCTACCGCTGTGCCACCATGCTGCCCTGTAAAATGCACTAGAGGCCTGATTTCTATTCCACACATCCCTACAATGAGCAGAAAGGGAAAGCCTTCAGTTTCAGGTGAACTGAGGTCCCTCAGGATGTAAACGTTGTCCATGTCATTATAAGATTGGAATGTATTGGGTAAGTACAGAATTACCGACAGATTCAGTCTAACTCAGGTTCTCTCTGTTCCCAGATGGAAATGAGAGTCGTCCTCAAGTCTACCTCCTCCCCCCTTCATTGGATGAGGTGAAGACGGATGAGACGGCCACCTTGACGTGCCTGGTCACCAGATTCTCTCCTGCAGACATCTATGTGGCCTGGATGGCCAACGACACCCTTCTGAAGACAGGGATCGTGAACCAGCCTGTGACCAAGGACACCAGGAATGGGTGGAACACCATGACCAGTCAGTTGAAGGTTTCTCCAGAGGAGTGGAACAGTGGCACCACCTTCTCCTGTGTTGTGGGACACAGCTCCATCACAACCAATCTATTCAGAAGCATCAATAAATCTCACAGCAAACCCACCCTGGTCAATGTCTCACTTGTTCTGACTGATAGCTTTAAATCTTGTGTATAACATGTTTCATTTCTCAAACATTCGTTTTGTTCATTTCTGGATTTATGAACTGACCCAGAGGATGATGGGTTAGCTCCTTAATACATCATCAAAATGTGAACCTTTGTAAATCATTAAAAACAAAATTCCATACGAGATACAAATTAAGCCGCAGCCATGATTCACCACAAATGTCTGTGCTTCTGGATACATTTACAGAACTTTTACTGCCATGTTTGATCAGATTTCAACCCTGTATGAGATCACACGAGGTATTAAATCTATGTATGTGTCAATGTACCAATACAAGTTCAATAAATATGATGTGAAACAGGTTTTGTGTGCGTGTCCTTGACTGGTGTGTTTTGGCAATAGACAATAGGTGCAGGAGGAGGCCATTCGACCCTTCGAGCCAGCACTGCCATTCAATGTGATCATGGCTGATCATCCCCAATCAGTACCCTGTTCCTGCCTTCTCCCCATATCCCCTGACTCTGCTATCGTTAAGAGCCCTATCTAGCTCTCTCTTGAAAGTATCCAGAATACCGGCCTCCACCGCCCTCTGAGGCAGAGAATTCTACAGACTCACAACTCTCTGTGAGAAAAAGTGTTTCCTCGTCTCCGTTCTAAATGGCTTACCCCTTATTCTTAAACTGTGTTCCGGACTCCCCCACCATCGGGAACATGTTTCCTGCCTCTAGCGTGTCCAAACCCTTAATGATCTTATATGTTTCAATAAGATGATGTTTTGTTCAACAAGATAATGTTTCAATGCAGTACATGAGTAAGTTGGGATGTGAGGTGTGCACATTCTAGCAGAAGCACATTCTGGGAGAAATAGGTGTTGGATCAATGTGTCCAAAACCTTCCACCATTGGGTGTTCTCACACCCACGCCTGGACCAGTTGAAGACAGAGATGGATTGTGGTCGTTGGTTATTAACTCCATTATCACTGTGCCATGCGACTGTCAGGGTGACACAAGGTGAACTTATTAGACCATGGTCTTTCCCAGCCCAGCTGTGACAATGTACCTGATGCAAGCTCCCACACGGCAAACCAAATCTGGCCAGAACTCCTGCGTCAGGTAGCCCTTGCTTTCTCCCTCTTTCCCCTCCTCTTCCCAGCTCTCCCACAGCCCACTGTCTCCGCCTCTTCCTTTATTCTTCCCGCCCCCCCCCCCCCACTCCCCCATCAGTCTGAAGTTGGGTCACCTATTCCTTCACTCCATAGATGCTGCCTCACCCGCGGAGTTTCTCCAGCATTTTTGTCTACCTACGATTTTTCCAGCAACTGCAGTACCTTCTTAAACATCCTCCATTTCGCTGTTTGGTTTCAGGATAAATATTAGCTCAGGACTCTGAGCAGAACTCTTGTGGTCATATCGTGGCATTGCTGACATCTACCTGAGAAGCACCTCCTTAAAGCCTCGGCCCAAAGACAGCAGCTTTCATGAGGTGACATTGCTCACCACTGAGTCACACATGACATCTGTGTCTAACAATGGGGATGGTTGTTTGAGGAGTCTCTGGCCTCAGTGAGTGTGCACGGATGTTGAATAAAGGAGACAACTCATCATTGGTAACTCTTCTATTCCAATGTTACAATTAAACATCTGCCTCTCGGTGCTTAAAGTAAATCTGTTCTTGAATCAGCTGCTACGTGCTTTCAAGCTTCTTGTATCTTCTGGAGAGGGGAGAAGAGACAATGACTGGGATGTGAGGGTTCCTCGATGATGTTGGCTGCTTTCCTGAGGCAGCGTGAAGTGTCGATGGTGAAAGGAGTAATGGTCTAGGGTGGGGGATGCAATGCCCATTGTGTGGGCCGAGGGTTGTTTAGTTTATTGTCACATAGACCGAGGAACAGAGAAAATGCTTTTTGTTGCGTGCTAACGTCAGCGGAAAGACTATATAATTACAGTCAAGCCATCCACAATATACAGACACATGATAAAGGGAATAACGTTTTGTGCAAGGTAATGTCCGCTTAAACATAGTCTCCAGTGAGGTCGATGATAGTTCAGGACAGCCCTCTAGTTGGTAAGTATCTTCTACCTGAAGGTACCAGGGAGATGAGTGTGTGGCCAGGATGGTGTGGGTCCTTGATGATACTGCCAGCCTTTTTGAGGCAACGACTGCGATAGATCCTCTCAATGGAAGGGAGGTCAGAGCCGATGATGTGTTTACTACTTTTTGTAGTCTTTTCCGCACCAGGGCGCTCAAGTTCAGATTCAGATTCAATTTTAATTGTCATTGTCAGTGTACAGTACAGAGACAACGAAATGCATTTAGCATCTCCCTGGAAGAGCGACATAGCAAATGATTTGAATAAATAATAATAAGTGTCCGGGGGGGGGGGGGGGGGGGGGTGATTGGCAGTCACCGAGGTACGTTGTTGAGTAGAGTGACAGCCGCCGGGAAGAAGCTGTTCCTGGACCTGCTGGTTCGGCAACGGAGAGACCTGTAGCGCCTCCCGGATGGTAGGAGGGTAAACAGTCCATGGTTGGGGTGAGAGCAGTCCTTGGCGATGCTGAGCGCCCTCCGCAGACAACGCTTGCTTTGGACAGACTCATTGGAGGGGAGCGAGGAACCGGTGATGCGTTGGGCAATTTTCACCACCCTCTGCAATGCCTTCCGGTCGGAGACAGAGCAGTTGCCATACCATACTGTGATGCAGTTGGTAAGGATACTCTCGATGGTGCAGCGGTAGAAGTTCACCAGGATCTGAGGAGACAGATGGACCTTCTTCAGTCTCCTCAGGAAGAAGAGACGCTGGTGAGCCTTCTTGATCAGAGTTGAGGTATTGTGGGTCCAAGAGAGGTCATCGGAGATGTTGACTCCCAGGAACCTGAAGCTAGAAACACGTTCCACCTCCGTCCCGTTAATGTGGATGGGGGTGTGCGTGCCGCCCCTGGACTTCCTGAAGTCTACAATGAGCTCCTTGGTCTTCTTGGAGTTAAGGGCCAGGTTGTTGTCAGCGCACCATGCTGCTAAGTGCTGGACCTCCTCCCTGTAGACCGACTCATCGTTGTTGCTGATGAGGCCAATCACCGTTGTATCATCTGCATACTTGATGATGGTGTTAGTACCATGTACAGGTGTGCAGTCATAGGTGAAGAGGGAGTAGAGGAAGGGGCTCAGCACACAGCCCTGTGGAACGCCGGTGTTCAGGGTGAGGGTTGAAGAGGTGTGCTTCTCTAACCTAACAGACTGGGGTCTGTTGGTTAGAAAGTCCAGTATCCAGTTGCAGAGGGAGGGGTCGATGCCCAGGTTATCGAGTTTGGTGATCAGTTTTAATGGTATAATGGTGTTGAATGCTGAGTTGTAATCGATGAACAGCATTCTTACGTAAGTGTCTCTGTTGTCGAGGTGGGAGAGGGCGGAGTGAAGTGCCGTTGAGATGGCATCCTCCGTACTCCTGTTCTTGCGGTAGGCAAACTGATAGGGATCCAGTGTGGGGGGTAGGCAGCTTTTGAGGTGTGCCAGGACCAGCCTCTCGAAGCACTTGGTGATGATGGGGGTAAGTGCAACTGGGCGGAAGTCGTTGAGGCTTGCCGCAGTGGAGTGTTTTGGCACTGGCACGATGGAGGTGGTTTTAAGGCACGTGGGAACAACTGCTTGGGCAAGTGACAGGTTGAAGATGTCAGTCCAGACGTCTGTCAGCTGCGCGGCACAGGCCCTGACCGTCTACGCAGTCATGAGTTGCCAAACCAAGTCACGATGCAACAGGTCAGCATGCTCTCTACTGTGCACCTGTAGAAGTTAGATAGAGTCCTCCTTGACAAACCGACTCTCCGTAATCTTCTCAGAAAGTAGAGGCGCTGATGTTCTTTCTTAATAATTGCATCAGTGTTCTCGGACCAGGAAAGATCTTCAGAGATGTGCACGCCCAGGAATTTGAAGCTCTTGACCCTTTCAACCATCGACCCGTTGATATAAACCGGAATGTGGGTCCCCATCCTACTCCTTCCACAATCAGTTCCTTGGTTTTGCTGGTGTTGAGGGCCAGGTTATTGTGCTGGCACCATATGGACAGTCGCGCGATCTCTCTTCTATACTCTGACTC
Source organism: Amblyraja radiata (assembly GCF_010909765.2). Lineage (NCBI taxonomy): Eukaryota > Metazoa > Chordata > Chondrichthyes > Rajiformes > Rajidae > Amblyraja > Amblyraja radiata. Next base: position 57,711,914 of record NC_045970.1, on the reverse strand, counting down.
ATCCCCATCAGTGATACGTCCCACAACAGTGAACTTGATGATGGAGTTTGCACTATGACCGTCTACGCAGTCATGAGTATAGAGTGAGTATAGCAGGGGGCTGAGCACGCAGCCTTGAGATGCTCCCGTGCTGATTGTTATCGAGTATACAAGCCCAGCTCCATTCTCACCATATGACAGTCCCACCATCCCGGGAATTAACCATGAAAACCTACGCTGCATTCCCTCAATAGCAAGAATGTCCTTCCTCAAATTAGGGGACCAAACTGCACACAATACTCCAAGTGTGGTCTCACTAGGGCCCTGTACAACTGCAGAAGGACCTCTTTGCTCCTATACTCAACTACTCTTGTTAGGAAGGCCAACATGCCATTCGCTTTCTTCACTGCCTGCTGTACCTACCTACATTTTTACTTTCATGATGCTGAATAAGTTGTCATTTAAGAGGCTAATGGAAGATTTGTTCGATGTTTTCACAAAGTAATAGGAGCTAACAGGATGGATTATCCTGGGATGATCTATTTACACACCTCCACATTCAGGGACAGTTTCTTCCCAGCTGTTATCAGACAACTGAATCATCCTACCACAAACAGAGAGCTATCCTGAACTACTATCTACCTCATTGGTGACCCTCGGACTATCTTTGATCGGACTTTACTGGCTTTACCTTGCACTAAACGTTATTCCCTTATCATGTATGTATACACTGTAAATGACTCATTTGTAATCATGTGTTGTCTTTCCGCTGACTGGTTAGCACGCAACAAAAGCTTTTCACTGTACCTCGGTACACGTGACAATAAACTAAACTAACTAGATAGGATGAATTATTTTTTACTTGTGTACAGTGTTCCCTGGGTTACAAATGATCTCCCTGATTTATGGAAATCCAACTTTATACAGAGTTCAGGGTCTAAAAGTAATAATAATAATAATAATAATAATCTTTATTGTCATTGTACAAGACAACGAAATTTTGTTGGAGCAGTCCTCCAGCTGCACAGGAATATGAGTATAAAAAATACGTTTAAAAAAGAACTATTAAAAAATTAGACTATAAACATACAGGAGTATGGGCGGGTGTGTGAGAGAGAGGGGGGGAATCAGTGTGGGAGGGGGATAGAGTTCAGTAGTGTCACAGCTCTATGGTAGAAGCTGTTTTTTAGTCTTGTCGTGCGGGCGCTCAGTGTCCTGTATCGTCTTCCTGAGGGCAGGAGGGTGAAGAGGCAGTGTCCAGGGTGTGTGCTGTCTCTAATGATGCCCTTGACCCTCCGGATGCAGCGGGTCCGGTAGATGTCCTCCAGACTGGGGAGCTGGGTGCCAGTGATCCTCTCAGCAGTTTTAATGACGCGTTGGAGAGCTTTCCTGTTCTCTGCGGTGCAGCCAGAGTACCATACTGTGATGCAGTATGTGAGAACTGACTCGATGGCTGACCTGTAGAAGCTCACCAGCAGCTGTTGTGGGAGACGTGCCCTCTTCAAGCACCTCAGGAAGTGAAGCCTTTGAAGTCCTTTCTTGGCCGTCGCCGTGATGTTGACGGTCCAGGTCAGGTCGTGGCTGATGTTGACCCCGAGGTACCTGATGTTCTGCACAGCCTCCACTGTCTCGCCGTTAATGGTGATGGGCTGATGGACGAAGGTCTTCGGTCTCCTCCTGAAGTCCAGGATCATCTCCTTTGTTTTTGCTGCGTTGAGGATCAGGTTGTTCTCACGGCTCCAGCTCACCAGGTTCTCTACCTCTGTCCTGTAGGCGGCCTCGTTGTTACTCGCGATCCTGCCTACCACGATGGTGTCATCTGCAAACTTTAATATGGTGTTGGCCTCGTGGGTGGGTTTGCAGTCGAGAGTGTAGAGGGAGAAGAGGAAGGGGCTCAACACACAGCCCTGTGGTGCACCGATGTTCAGGGTGATGCTGGAGGAGACCTGCCTCCCCATGTGCACAGTCTGTGGTCGGCCGGTGAGAAAGTCCAGGACCCAGCTGCTCAGGTGTGTGTTGAGGCCCAGGTGGTCCAGCTTAGTGACTAGTTTATGGGGGGGGATGGTGTTAAAGGCGGAGCTATAATCTATGAATAGCATCCGCACATAACTGTCCCGCTGGTCAAGGTGTGTCAGGGTGGAGTGGAGGGCCAGTGATACTGCGTCCTCCGTCGACCTGTTTGCCCTATAGGCAAATTGGTGGTGGTCTAAGGAGGGGGGGATGCTGTTCTTCAAGTGTCCCAGTACCAGACGTTCGAAGCACTTCATCACCACCGGTGCCAGCGCCACTGGCCGATAGTCGTTGAGGGACCTGATGGCTGATTGTTTTGGCACAGGGATGATTGTGGCTGTCTTGAGGCATGTGGGGACGGAGGCCTGCAGCAGGGAGGTGTTAAACAGGTCCATGAGCACCGCAGTCAGCTCCCCTGCGCAGTGCTTCAGAACCCGCCCTGGTACTCCGTCAGGTCCGGTGGCCTTGTTGGGGTTGATGTGCTGCAGGGTCCGTCTCACGTCGTGGGGGCTCAGAGTCAGCACCGGTGGTGAGGGTCCCTGCTGTGCCCGTATGTTGTCACTGCTGTCGACGCAATCAAACCTGGCAAAAAAACAGTTCAGGTCGTCAGGGAGGGATGAGCTTTGTGCGTGTGTGGAGCTGTTGTAGCCGGTGATGGTTCTGATGCCCTGCCACACGCGTCGAGAGTCTGAGCTGTTAAAATGCTCCTCGATACGCTTCGTGTAGCGGTGCTTTGCTTCCCTGATGCCCTTCCTCAGACTGGACCTTGCTGTTCTGTAGGCCTCTGCATCACCTGAGTGGAAAGCTGCATCCCGGGCCTTCAGCAGACCAGTTACAGTGCCATTCATCCATGGCTTATGGTTGGGGAGTGTCAGTATTGTCCTCTGTGTGGTGACACTGTTCATACAGAAGGTGATGTAATCCAATACTGATGAGGTGTAGGTGTTGAGGTCTGTGTGGTTGTTGTGAGCGGCAGCCTGTTTAAAGATGTCCCAATCAGTGTACTCAAAGCAGTTCTGTAGCCTGTCCATGGCTCCTTCTGGCCAGACCATGATGGTGCGAACTGTTGGCTTTGTCCTTGCAATGAGGGGTCTGTATGCAGGTGTTAAGTACAGACTGATGTGATCGGATCGGCCAAGATGGGGGCAGGGGGACGCTTTGTAGCTCTTGGCAATGTTGCAGTAGACCTGGTCCAAGATATTGTTTCCTCTGGTCAGAAAATCAATAAACTGGTGAAATGTTGGCATTACAGTCTTCAGCTTGGCGTGATTGAAGTCTCCTGCTATTAAAAACACGCCGTCTGGGTGGTTGTTTTTCAGCTGGTGGATAGCATCATGCAGACTAGCCAGTGCTAATTTAGCGTTAGCTTGCGGTGGTATGTAAACAGCAGTGAGGAACACCACTGTAAACTCCCTTGGCAGATAAAACGGTCTGCATTTCACTGTAATAAACTCTAAGTCCGGGGAGCAAAAAGTCTCAACAATGTCAGTGGTGGTGCACCATGAGTTACACACATATATGCACACACCACCGCCTTTATCCTTACCGGAGTCAGCTGTTCGGTCTGCTCGATAAACAGTCCGGCCTGCTAGCTCAATAGCAGCGTCAGGGATGTTCGGATTCAGCCAGGTTTCGGTGAAGAAGAAAACACAGCTACTTATCCTGTTTGAGTGAAGCCTCAGTCTGAGTTCGTCGATCTTGTTGACAATGGACTGGGCATTCGCTCGTAAGAGGCAGCCATGCTGCATGGAAGAGGGTCATGGCGTCTGAAGAAGGGTCTCGACCCGAAACCTCACCCATTCCTTCTCTCCAGAGATGCTGCCTGTCCCGCTGAGTTACTCCAGCTTTTCGTGTCTATCAGAGGCTGATGGAAGTTTGGACACAGTTGGCATTTGGTTCCAGGTCTGAAGGTGATTTTAAATCTGAGATTGCAGAGTTTGACTACACGAGATGATAATGGATGTGGGGGAAAGTCAGCTCAGTGGAGCTGGTGATAGATCTCCACATATCATTGAACGGTGGAACTGGCCCGAACCTCCTGTCTTCCTGTCCTCCTGTTGTCTTCATTTTATTCACACGTTGTTGATCTTCACAAAACATCGGCGGCAAACTGACTGTCTCACCTTCTCATTTGTCCTGAAGCCGGCACAGACTTGACAGGAGAGGAAGGGAAGGAGGAACTGGGGGACTTGGATGGAGATGAAAATGTGTTCGCAGTTGCTGTCTTCGCCACTCTGTTCATTATCAGTTTCCTCTACAGTACTTTCGTCACCGTTGTCAAGGTAACGATGACCAACGACAGAGATACTTTGTGACCCCCCCCCACTGTGACCATCCATTCCTCACTACATTGTGTTCTCTGACTGACCAATCCACACCACACCACGGCCCACAAATGATGCAGTCTGGGACCCTTCACATCCCCCTGGTCTTTGAACCTTTCCTCTTTACTCCTGTCCTCTGGCCCTTGATACAGCAAACATTCATAGAGCGTTGGGTATTTGGGGCAATGACCCTGGGCTCAAACTAGGAAATCAAACAAACGTTGTATTCATGTCAAATGTTGGGTGGCACGGTGGCGCAACGATAGAGCTGCTGCCTTACAGCGCCAGAAACCCAGGTTCCATCCTGACTACGGGTGCTGTCTGTACGGAGTTGGTACGTTCTCCCCGTGACCTGCGTGGGTTTTCTCCGACATCTTCGGTTTCCTCCCAAACTCCAAAAATGTACAGGTTTGTAGGTTAATTGGCTTGATGTAAATGTAAAAAATTGTCCCTAGTGTGTGTAGGGTAGTGTTAATGTGCAGTGATCGCTGGTTGGCACAGTCTCGATGGGCTGAAGGGCCTGTTTCCATGCTCTATCACTAAACTACAACTAACAGGGTACTCAGTATATGAAACCTAAGCCCAAGTTCAGGACTTCTCTTCAGCCCACAACTGGTATTCAGACTGTGTATCCCTTAGAGTTGACCTGGGCCACGAATGAAAGACCACCTGTCCATGAGGGTCCAATAGACAATTAGTGCAGGAGTAGGCCATTCGGCCCTTCTAGCTAGCACTGCCATTCACTGTGACCATCCACAATCAATACACCGTTCTTGCCTTCTCCCCATTTCCCTTTCTTTAAGAGCTCTATCTAACTCTCTCTTGAAAGCATCCAGAGAACCGGCCTCCACTGCCTTCTCAGGCAGAGAATTCCACAGATTCACAACTCTCTGGGTTTAAATGTTTGTCCTCATCTCCGTACTAAATAGCCTACCACTTATTCTTAAACTGTGGCCCCCAGTTCTGGACTCCCCCAACATCGGGAACATGTTTCCTGCCTCTAGTGTGTCCAATCCCTTAATAATCTTATATGTTTCAATAGGATCCCCTCTCATCCTAAATTCCAGAGTATACAAGCCCAGCCACTCCGCATATGACAGTCCCGCCATCCCAGGAATTAGAAACATAGAAACATAGAAAATAGGTGCTGGAGGAGGCTATTCGGCCCTTCGAGCCAGCACCGCCATTCATTGTGATCATGGCTGATCGTCCCCTATCAATAACCCGTGCCTGCCTTCTCCCCATTACCCTTGATTCCACAAGCCCCCAGAGCTCTATCTAACTCTCTCTTAAATCCATCCAGTGACTTGGCCTCCACTGCCCTCTGCGGCAGGGAATTCCACAAATTCACAACTGTCTGGGTGATAACGTTTTTTATCACCGTGGATAACCTCACAAAGTGGATAACCTCACATTTATCTATATTATACTGCATCTGCCACGCATCTGCCCACTCACTCAACGTGTCCAGGTCACCCTGCAACCTCCTGATCACCAATGAGTCCACTATTTCTATAGCCACCTCCCTGAGGACCCTGGGGTGCAGGCCATCAGGCCCAGGGGATTTATCATCCTTCAGTCCCATTAGCCTACCTAATACTATTTCTCGCCAAGAAAATTTATTTCTGTTCCTCTACCCCCTTAGATCCTCTGTCCTCCAGTACATCTGGGAGATTGTTTGTGTAAATTAACCTGGTGAACCTACGCTGCACTCCCTCAAATGCAAGAATGTCCTTCCTCAAATTGGGAGACCAAAACTGCACACAATACTCCAGGTGTTGTCTCACTAGGGCCCTGTACAACTGCAGAAGGACCTCTTTGCTGCTATACTCAACTTCTCACATTATGAAGGCCAACATGCCATTGGCTTTCTTCACTGCCTGCTGTACCTGCATGCTTACTTTCAGTAATATCCAACTTTCCTTGTGTATATTACAGGTGCAGCAATGGCCAGCCGACACACGCCACATTCACTCAAGAGATCGCCATGCAGCTGCTGCCATTGGCAAATGAGGTCTCCCTGCCTCTCACTCACTCGGGAATCCGAGGCTACTGCACTGCAAACGCTCATTTGGAAATTTGGAAATGCACCGGGGATGCTGGGGAAGATGCTACTTCCACTGGGTGGCGCCACCAGCACTGGCTGCCTCGCCAACAGTCTGTCTGTCCTTTCTACTGTTTTTATGATTTTAAGTATGTTTTAAAAGTTTTAGTGTTTCTTGGTTTGTTTTATGTGGGGGGTGGGGAGGGGGGAATTGAGGGAAACTTTTTTCAGTCACTTATCTCAACGGCGATTCGGTTTTTCTCCATGACGTATCTCCGTCCCCCCTGCGGCCTAACAATGTGGAGCGGTGCGGCCTTTCCTGAAGACCGGCCCGTGCTTCAAGCCGCGGGCGCGCGGACTTTAACATCGTGGAGCCTGTGATCCTTTGCCGAGGATCGCCTGTGAAGAGCTCCAACCGCGGGGCCTGTGGACTTTAACACCGTGAAGCCCGCGGTCTCCGGTAAGAAGAGGCCGACTCGGGAGCTCCATGCTGCGGAGATTTCCAATCCGTCCCGACGCCGGAGTTTCCATCATCCCGACGCGAGGGCTTCGGACATCGGACCGTCGGCAACGGAGACTGCGGAGGGTTCTACAGCCTCGACCACGGGTGAACAAAGGAGGAAGATGATTGAACTTTATTACCTTCCATCACAGTGAGGAATGTGGATTCTGCTGTGGTGGATGTTGATGTTAAATTTTATTTTATGTGTCTGTGTGTCTTGTTGCTTTTTACATAGTATGGCTGTATAGTAACTCCAATATCACTGTACCTTAATTGGTGCATGTGACAATTAAATTGAACTTGAAACAGGTTGGGACTGAGGGGGGGGGGGGGACAGGATAGGACATTACAGCTGGAAAAGGTCAGGGTATGAGACACTGTAGTGGGTGGCATTCAGGAGTGGGAGAGGAAGTCAGGATTATTGTTTGGGAAAGGGGAGCAGGGGGTGGGAATGTGATGAGTGAAGGAGAAGAGGGGAGTGTGGGAGGGGGAGGAATGCGCTGATATTGTGGAGCAAGATGGGGGCATGGGGAGGGGAGAAGGAACAGGAAGCAATGTGGTGGAGGGGGGCGGGTTGATGCTCGGGGACTTGCTCAATCAGATTTTGTGAATCAGATGTTGTTTAACATTGCCGCTTATTTTTTTATTTTTCTGCTGAACTGCATGTTTTCATATGAAATTAGATACATAAATAAAAGAAATAACAAGAACATGAAATGTTTGGATGTGATCACATCTAGTTCAGCCTGAACCTGCCAAAAGCATCACAGAGCAGACCAACCACACCTCTTTTAAAAAGTCAATAAAACCCAGCAATAAAACTTGGTTTCTGTTAAAAAGAACACCATAACCAAGTTGCTCTGTGTAGGAAGGAACTGCAGATGCTGGTTTAAACTAGATAGACACAAAGAGCTGGAGTAACTCAGCGGGACAGGCAGCATCTCTGGAGAGAAGGAATGGGTAACGATTCGTGTCGCGACCCTTTTTCAGACTAGTTAGGGGAAAGGGAAACGAGAGATATAGATGATATGGTAAATATATGGCATATATATAGTCGATATGGCAAATGTGATGTGTCAAATACAGTAATTATGGGAGACTTTAACCTTTACATGGACTGGACAAAACAAATTTGCTGTAACATGGCGGAAGATGAATTAATGGAATGTACACAAAGTGCATTTCTAGATCAAAATGGTGAGAATCAACTAAGGAAACTGGTGGATTGTGTTCCCAAGGAAAAAGGCGAAATGCAGTAGTAACCCAGTGGGTCAGTCAACATCAACCAAGGAATGGGTGACGTTTCGGGTCGAGACCCTTCTTCAGATCATTCTTCGAGTCTGAAGAAGGGTCTCGACCTGAAACGTTACCCATTCCTTCTATCTGGAGATGCTACCTGTCCTGCTGAGTTACTCCAGCATTTTGAGTCTATCCTCAATCTAAACCAGCATCTGCAGGTCCTTCCGACAGTATTTCGCTGTCATTCCCTATGTGTTTTCTCCATCAATTTGAAGTCAATCCAGGCACACCTGTGTCGATCATGACTCTATGGGTAGTTTGGGGGGGACCATTAAGAATGACTATGTTCCTCATTCACAACCTTCCAGCTATCTGGTACATTTTACATGAGAGGAGGACGAACAAGAATGGTACACAAGTGATTCCCAGTTAGATGACTTTGCAAATCTGGAAAATACATCACAATTTTTCCCTGTGAGCTGGAAACCCACCACCACAACGGCAACCACAGACCATTATTAATAACAGTTTTATGATGACCGGAAGATTTCACTGAAAAAAATGGTGTTTTCATAGCAACTGGGAGTGATTTCACCACAGAACTTTGTTAATGCAGGTTTAATGAAGATGGGAAATTTGCACTGAAGAGTCCTTTGGCAATTGAATAAACAGCACGTTGACTGGAATATTAGGAAATGTTTAGATATTTCCAAGAAAAACGCAGAAATCCCCAATAGCCAAATAGTCTTGGATAGCATTCATTTTATCACTATGAGTAGGTATGATACAAAACTTACCTTCAGCGGCGCTGCAGTTCTGCCGTTGCCCGTGTGCACGACTTTGGCGCCTTTGAGAGGGGGGCGGGTTTAAAATGCGATTTTTCTGCACCCTATTCAAATCGATCTCTGTTAGGCTGTTTAGTTCCTAAAGTAAAATCGCTTCGACTGCCGTTTTATTAAGTTTATTAAAATTAGCGCTGGATCATTTGATTGTTAGAGTAAATTAAAAATCATCTTCTAAAGCCGCGAACGCCGACAACGGGACGGATCTCACGTAGGGGACAAGGCAAGGTAGGCTGTTTATTTTTACATATAAAAGTACTTCTTAAGATGCCTTTAATCAAAATTTTAAGTTGCGAGATGATAACTTGGAGTCCATCCGAACCGACAGCATTTTTCATGCAGACATGGGCTTCAAAATCACTGCAACCGCAACGTTCCAAACCAGCGCGTTCCACAAAATCCCACTCGCAAGATGATTTAAATGGCCATTAATTTACAGCAATTAAACACTAAATTCCTTCCATTTGGCCTATAAATTAATGACAATGAGATTTTAAAATCATGTTATATTGTGAATTCTTTTGTGAATGTTATTTGGACATTTAGGCTATTTAAAAATGTAAATCTTTTCTTAAGAAATGGATCGATGTTTAGATCTAGTAATTGAAATTTGGAATTAGCTACAATTGGGTAACTAACTTAAGGGGTTGGACAGGCTAGATGCAGGAAGATTGCTCCCGATGTTGGGGAAGTCCAGGACAAGGGGTCACAGCTTAAGGATAAGGGGGAAATCCTTTAAAACTTTTTTCACACAGAGAGTGGTGAATCTCTGGAACTCCCTGCCACAGAGGGTAGTCGAGGCCAGTTCATTGGCTATATTTAAGAGGGAGTTAGATGTGGCCCTTGTGGCTAAGGGGATCAGAGGGTATGGAGAGAAGGCAGGTACGGGATACTGAGTTGGATGATCAGCCATGATCATATTGAATGGCGGTGCAGGCTCGAAGGGCCGAATGGCCTACTCCTGCACCTAATTTCTATGTTTCTATGTTTCTATATGCTTTAATTTCCGGTCATCCAAGTAAGATTGTTTAATATTTGTTTCAGAATGCTTCAATCTATAATAACTGAAAATGTCTTTCAGTTCTCTTAATCTTTAATAAAGTTATGGCCATTTGATCACAGCTTTTGTGTTAAGTCAATGGAAAAGCAATAGGGATCAAGATGCTAATTTCCAAGTATGAAAATGGCCATAACCTTTTTAATACTGAAGATATGAAAGTGAATTAGGTGTCATATTAAACTTCGTTTTATGCTTTATCTGATGGGATAAATTGCAGACTTGATTTTTTAAATCTCAAAATTTTGTAACATTGCTACTATGAGAAGAAACGGGATTAAATCAGTGCTTTTTTTTAAGACAAAAAGGTACAGTTACAGGTGGTGTTACTTGCTGTTAAAGCTGTTTAAAGGCCTAATTGCCTAATTTAATTGTAAAGGGAGAAATCTTTTAGGACCGAGATGAGAAAAACATTTTTCACACAGAGAGTGGTGAATCTCTGGAACTCTCTGCCACAGAAGGTAGTTGAGGCCAGTTCATTGGCTATATTTAAGAGGGAGTTAGATGTGGCCCTTGTGGCTAAAGGGATCAGGGGGTATGGAGAGAAGGCAGGTACAGGATACTGAGTTGGATGATCAGCCATGATCATATTGAATGGCGGTGCAGGCTCGGAGGGCCGAATGGCCTCTACTCCTACACCTATTTCCCATGTTTCTATGATTGTGATAATCTTGTTTTTCACTGATCACATTTGGCCATATAGCTCTAGCTTGCGTCTCCTCCCAGGATGCCAGTGTCATTTTTGTTTCCATGAACATCTGCACATGTTGCGCGTACAAACCAAATGTTTGTGACCTCCCATGTATCTCCCATGTATCTCCAGCTCACCAACCTAGCCAGTTGGTGGAATAGCTGACAACTACCAACTAAATGCAGTTGTCTCACTGTTCCAGCAATCAAATTTGAGGAAGGACGTCCTTGCTATTGAGGCAGTGCAGCGTCGGTTCACGAGATTGATCCCTGGGATGGCGGGACTGTCATATGAGGAAAGATTGAAAAGACTAGGCTTGTATTCACTGGAGTTTAGAAGGATGAGGGGGAATCTTATAGAAACATATAAAATTATAAAAGGACTGGACAAGCTAGATGCAGGAAAAATGTTCCCAATGTTGGGCGAGTCCAGAACCAGGGGCCACAGTCTTAGAATAAAGGGGAGGTCATTTAAGACTGAGGTGAGAAAAAACATTTTCACCCAGAGAGTTGTGAATTTATGGAATTCCCTGCCACAGAGGGCAGTGGAGGCCAAGTCACTGGATGGATTTAAGAGAGAGTTAGATAGAGCTCTAGGGGCTAGTGGAGTCAAGGGATATGGGGAGAAGGCAGGAACGGGGTACTGATTGGGGACGATCAGCCATGATCACAATGAATGGCGGTGCTGGCCCGAAGGGCCGAATGTCCTCCTACTGCACCTATTTTCTTTGTTTCTATGTTTCTATCCAGACCTCATCTCTGGTTAGAGTTTGAACATACTCCACACGACCATATGGATTTCTTTCAAGTACTCTAACACCATCTGCTTTAGAATCATCTGCCAACGTACTAACCATATCATCTCCCCTGCACATTTTTCCCTCTAATTCCTGTTGACTATTCGGGTGTCAAAAATACAACTCCCAGCAAGGTGATCATTCCCTTCTTATTTCTCAGCTCCATCCAGAAAGCCTCACGGTAATGTCGCTTTGGACAACTGCCTTGATGTTCTTCTCAATCAATAAAACAACTCCCCCTCCTCTTTTACTCCCACTTGTATCCTGCCTGCCAGCGATGCAGCTGCCACTTTGAGAACCACCCTGTTAAATGTTTATTGGTTGGCATCGTGCCGTCCCGCTCCTTATCAGCTACAATTTAATTCTACATCTGAAATAAATGGGATGAAAGACTCATCAGGGTTACGACATAGAAAAATAGAAAATAGGTGCAGGAGTAGAGGCCATTCTGCCCTTCGAGCCTGCACCGCCATTAAATATGATCATGGTTGATCATCCAACTCAGTATCCTGTACCTGGCCAATGAACTGGCCTCAACTATTCACATTATACTGCATCTGCCATGCATTTGCCCACTCATCCAGCCTATCCAAGTCACCTTGCAGCCTCCTAGCATCCTCCTCACAGCTAACACTGCCCCCCAGCTTCGTGTCATCCGCAAACTTGGAGATGTTGCATTCAATTCCCTCGTCCAAATCATTAATATATATTGTAAATAGCTGGGGTCCCAGCACTGAGCCTTGCGCTACCCCACTAGTCACTGCCTGCCATTGTGAAAAGGACCCGTTTACTCCTACTCTTTGCTTCCTGTCTGCCAGCCAGTTCTCTATCCACATCAATACTGAACCCCCAATACCGTGTGCTTTAGGTTTGTATACTAATCTCTTATGTGGGACCTTGTCGAAAGCCTTCTGAAAGTCCAGATATAACACATCCACTGGTTCTCCCTTATCCACTCTACTAGTTACATCCTCGAAAAATTCTATAAGATTCGTCAGACATGGTTTACCTTTCATAAATCCATGCTGACTTTGTCCAATGATTTCACCACTTTCCAAATGTGCTGCTATCCCATCTTTAATAACTGACACTAGCAGTTTCCCCACTACCGATGTTAGACTAACTGGTCTGTAATTCTCCGTTTTCTCTCTCCCTCCCTTTTTAAAAAGTAGGTTTACATTAGCTACATTCCAATCCTCAGGAACTACTCCAGAATCTAAAGAGTTTTGAAAAATTATCACTCATGCATCCACTATTTCTGGGGCTACTTCCTTAAGTACTCTGGGATGCAGCGTATCTGGCCCTGGGGATTTATCGGCTGTTAATACATTCCACGACTGGGTATGACTGGAGATTACACATTAAAAGGTGATTTCAATGAGACGTGTGTCATTTTGAGGAACTACAGAAGAAATGCTCAGAGGCCTGGAGAAAATCTTTATGGGATAGAGCAGTCATTAAGCAGTACATCACAGTAGGAATAACATTCAACACTACCCAGTGACCAAGACCTTGACTGCTACTAAATGACCATCATCCATGTTCCTTCACATACAGAATTGCAAAGTATGCCACCAGGTCAGGCGAGGTTCATTATTGTCACATGTACCAAGGTACAGTGCAAAGCTTTATTTTGCATGCTGTCCAATTAAATCAGATAATATTACATGTCAATACCATCAAACCAAACTCAAGTACAATAGGTAAAGTGAAGGGAAAAATCCAGAATGCTGAATATCGTTTTCAGCATTGTAGTGCACCAGTGCCAGAGACAAGGTCCAATATTCGCAATGAGGTCGAGGGGAATTAGACAGTTCCCTAGCCTATGGAAGGTTCTTCCTGATTCCAAAGGAGAAGAAGCAGTTCCTGAGAATGGTGGTGAGCGTTTTCAACTTTCTGTATCTTCTGCCCGGGTGAGGTTAAGAATGAATGGCTTGGGTGGGAAAGGTCTTAGATCATGTTGACTGCTTCCCCCTCTTCCCCCACCCCCCCCATACACTCCCCCACCCCCCTCTCCACCCACACACACCGCCTATCCCACACACCGCCCCTCCCCCACACCCACCCTCCCCCTCACCCACACACCCCTAACCCACCCCCCCATACACCCCCCACCCCCCTCTCCACCCACACACAGCGCCTATCCCACACACCCCCCTCCCCCCACACACCACTTCCCCCACACACCCCACCTACCCCATACACCCCCATCCCCCTCTCCCCCCACACACCGCCTATCCCAAACACTGCCCCTACCCCACACACACACACCCTATCGCCCACACTCCCCTCCCCCACAGCCCCCACCCCATACACCCCTCACCTCAAACACCCCCCCTCCCCCACAACCCCTTCCTCCCACACACCACCCTCCAAACACAGACCCCCCCAACAGCCCTCTCCTCCACACCCCCCCTCCCCCACACGACCTCCTCCCCAACAACCCCCCTTCCCCCACAACCCCCTTCCCCTCCCCATACACCCTCTCTCCCACACGCCCCCCCCCCTCCCCCACACGCCCCCCCCCTCCTTCACACACATCCCCTCCCCCACACATGCACCCTCCCCCACACATGCACCCCTCCCCCACATACCCCCACACCCCGTTGGGGAACGGGTTGCATTGGGGGACCAGGGTCTCGTGTGACTGGGACCCAATGGGTCCCACTTGGTCTAGTTTTCCTTTAATTTCCCTCCAAATTAATTTCTTCCACACAAACAAAGATTTAATATCAAAGCTAACATTATTAATGTCAGGTAATAATTAAGAATTATAACTAATTAAAATAATAGAATAGAATCAAAAGATACATTGACAAAGATGAATTAAAAACTTAGAAATCAAAATTTTCAAAATATTTAAAATGACATTCATTTTTAGACAGATAGATTTATGATTTGCAATGTAATTGTGGTGATGCATGGTGAGCAGATGTTGTTACCTTTTATTGAAAGGGCACATGTGTGAAAGAAACACATCTATTTCATTCTTGATTATAATTTGCAATGGGTGAATGTTATGGGGCAGGTAGTGGGCTATGGTCATTGCCCATGCATCCACAAATACTACTTTGATGCCCGCAAACATCGTTCTCAATACTAAATGAAGTTGAAAAGTGAACCAGTCGCTGTAGTTAAGAATTACATCTGGTACATAGGCCCGTACATTCCCAGTCTTTATAACGACCACCGTATCTGGATTCCTGCTGAGCAGCTGTAGAATCGATCTTCGAATATGCTGCAGCCTCCTGATGTACACTTCAACTGGGAAAGTGCAGAAATGGGCACAGATACCAATGATAATAACTGTGTCTTTCCCTCCTTCAATTTCATTCAGTTTATTTGAAATGTAGTTCACATGCTGGCTTGAAAAAGGGACGAAATAGATTGGCGGGCCATGAGTAAAATACTCCAGCATGATGTTGTTCTGTATGTCGAAGGCACAGTGAGGGCCAGCCTCTTTAGGATTGCCAAGGTCAAATATTCTAATACCTAAACAGAAAAATACCTGAACACTTAAATTGATAAGTCACAATATTGGTAATGTTAATATTGAAGAAACTGGGATGGGCACTTCAATCCAAACAACATCACACCAAAGGGAGCTGTCAATTTACCTGCCACCCTAGGTAAAGGTTGAACAAAGGGAGAGAATTTTCACAGTGGGGATGGTGGGGAGGACAGTATCTGTAATGGGCTAAACAATGTCCACCACTTACTGCATCCTCCTTCGTTCTTGAGCGTTTGATGTACCAAACTAAAAAGTGATGCAACCATCTTTTTTTTTTATTTTTTTTTTTTTTTTTTTTTTTTTTTATTAGAAGTACGGTAAATTACAATAACACACAACACATATATCTTAATACATTTTTTGTACCGCTTCATTTTTTTTTTTTTTTTAAAGCTTTAAGAAAAAGATAGAAGTAAGGAAAGTAAAGAAGGTGCGCAAGAGTTGTGAAGTGCAGAAGAGTGTTGGGAAAAGAAAGCCCCTTAGAAAAGAAGTTAGAGAAGGAAGTAAAGTAAGAAAGTAGACCCTAGAAAAGAAAGAAAAAGAAAAAGAAAGTAAGGACAATCGCTCTATTATAACATTAAACTCCGCAGAAAGACTACCAACCAAGTCTGTTTTTGTTGTTTTATCTCCCAATGCCAGGTCCTGATACCATTTATTTATTTATTTATTTTTAAAAATTACTATTGCACCTCATGCTTGTAATAGGTCCATAAACGTAGACCACGTCTTTTGGAATTGGTTTGCTTTATCTGCTAAGAGGAATCTCATCTCTTCCAGATGTAATGTTTCAAACATATTTGATATCCACATTTTTATTGTTGGTGTGGGCGCATTTTTCCAGAATTTAAGTATGAGCTTTTTTCCCATTAGCCCGTAATTGAGTAAATTCTTCTGATACACGTTTAATTCAGGGATACCTTCCGATATCCCAAAAATGATCCATTCTGGTTTTGGTACCAGTTTTATTTTAATTAATTTTGAAAAAATATCAAATATTCCATGCCAGAATTTTTGGATTTTTGTACAAAAAACAAAAGAATGCGCTATGGTAGCTTCTTGACACAGACATTTATCACAGATTGGTGAAACATTGGGAAAGATTTTATTTAATTTAGTTTTTGAATAGTATAGTCTATGTAATGTTTTGAATTGGATAAGCGTATGTCGTACATTGATCGAGCATTTATGCACCTGTAGTAAATGTTTATCCCAGCTCTCTTTTGAAATTTTTATAGCTAATTCTTGTTCCCAGTCTCTTCTAATTCCATCTGTTGTGGGTATTTCTATGTTTAAAATGATATTATATAAGTACGATATTAAGTTAGCTGATTCCGCCTTTGTCTTCATTGCTTCATCCAGTAAGTCGGAAGGCATATTATGAAAGTCTTTTGCGTATTTTTTCAAATAATCACAAATTTGAAGATATTTAAAATATTGGTTATTTTTCAAATTATATTTCAGTTGTAGTTGTTGAAATGATAGTAATTTTCCCACTTCATACAGATCTTCGAGCGTTTTGATTCCCATTCTTTCCCAATGTATAAATGATTTGTCTATGATTGATGGTTTAAACGATGGGTTATTGGCTATTGGTATTGAGAGAGATAGGTTTCTTAATTTTAGATTCTGTTTTATTTGTTTCCATGTTCTAATTGTGCTATGTATAATTGGGTTTTTATTATAATTTTTATTATTCAGATTTATTGGTGAGAGGATAATCGCTCCTATATTACTCGGGGAGCAATCCCCTTTTTCCATTACAATCCAGTCCGCCTGCTGGGCAGAATTGTCCAGCAGGTGAATCATATTTTTAATATTTACTGCCCAATTATAATACATAAAGTTAGGGAGCGCTAGACCCCCCCACTCTTTTCGTTTATTAAGGTGTGTTCTTTGTATTCTATGGGGTTTATAATCCCATATGAAATTTGTAATGTCTGAGTCCAATTTTTTGAAAAACTTTTTTGGGAGATATATAGGTATTGATTGAAATAGGTATAGAATTTGTGGTAAGAAAATCATTTTTATAGCGTTTATTCTGCCTATTAAGGACATCGGAAGTGTTTTCCAGAATTTAATCAAATTATTTAATTTCTTAAGTAGGGGATTATAATTGGCTTTAAACATATCCTGGTAATTTCTAGTAATTTCAATTCCCAAATATTTGAATTTTTCTGTAGCTATTTTAAAGGGGAATTTCCTGAGATGTGTTGAGTCTTTTGGTTTTATCGACATAATTTCACTTTTGTTCCAATTTATTCTATATCCTGAAAAGGATCCAAAGTCCTCAATTAAATTTAATATATTCGGTATACTAATTTGTGGTTTTGTGATGTACAGTAGTACATCATCGGCATATAGGGATATTTTGTTATTTGAATATTTTGTATTATAACCGTAAATATCCAGGTGTGTTCTTATTTTTTCAGCAAGGGGTTCAATTACCAAAGCAAATAACAGCGGAGATAATGAACAACCTTGTCTATTGCCCCTTGATAGTTCAAATTTCGAGGATAATATATTATTAGTTAGTATTCTAGCCGTAGGTTTGTTATATAATAGTTTTATCCATGCAATGAAGTTCTCTCCCAATTGGAATTTTTGCAATACTTTAATCATATAATCCCATTCTACTTGATCAAACGCTTTTTCTGCATCCAGTGAGATGATAGCTAACTCTTGGTCGTGAGATTTATGTGAGTGCAACCATCTTTATGCACCCCATCTAACACTGCCATTGCACCAGAGGCATCTATATTCCACCTAGGCTCCATAGAGGATGTACTTGGTCAGGCTATTGGGAATTATCCACCTTTAAGTGCTTTAAAACCATCAATACCTTCTCTTTGATAAATCATACATGGTCCAAGACATCAACATCTATGTCCCAATTGCTTAGCTTCCACGACCTTCTCCTCAGTAAAAAAACTGATTAGACATTTTCATTTAATACCTACCTCAACTCTTGTGGCACTACGCAAAGATGGCTGTGCTAATACCTAAGGAATGGCGGTGCAGGCTCGAAGGGCCGAATGGCCTACTCCTACACCTATTGTCTATGTCTATGTTTCTACTGAATCACAGAGCTATAGAGCATGGAAACAGATTCTTCAGACTACTTTGCCCATGTTGATCATTCTGGGATTCTGAGCTAGCCCCATTTGCCCACATTTAGTCTAGAACTGTCAAAACCGTCCCTATCAAGTTCTATCTTATTAAAGTAGCAATTGTATCTTCTCCTGTGTCAGCCCTCGGGCTCGTCTTCCTTTTTCCTTTCTTCTCCCCGCCCCCCACCCCACCCTCCATCAGTCTGAAGAAGGGTTTCGGCCCGAAACGTCGCCTATCTCCTTCGCTCCATAGATGCTGCTGCGTTTTTCCAGCACTTTTGTCTACCTTCAATTTTCCAGCATCTGCAGTTCCTTCTTAAACAATTCTTCTGTAGCCTTATCAGGCAGCTCATTCCAGAGAGAAAATGATGCCCGAGATTATTCTTACCCTAGGCTCTCTCAAACCTCACAGTAATATTGTAGTACATAACAGAATAGATCAGTTGGGGAGGTGAGCTAAGGACTGGCCAATGGAATTTAACTGTGATAAGTGTAATACATTGCATTTTGGTCTGTCAACCAGGGCTGGACTTGCACAGTAAATAGTAGAACCTTGTAAAATGGTGCAGATGGAGTTACTACAGATAAAGTATATCAAATTATGTGAGGCAGCAATAAAATGAACACCCAGTCTTTATCCCAACTTAGAGGACTCTAAAGTTAGAGAGCATAGGGTAAGAAAGATCTCAGAGGCATATATTTCACTCTGGAATGAACTGCCAGAGGAGGTGACAGAATTGCTACTTTAAAATGTCATATCACCAAAGTGATTAGTAACAGGTTAACCAATAATACTTCAAGCCCATACCTTTCCTGTTCAAAAAGTTAACACCTTCATTTATTGGTACAGCTGCTGTTGAGAGCTGGCTCGGTGAACTCAATGGAAGAACTGCACTGTTTGATGTATATTGGGTGATGATCTGCCTCCACTACTGATGGTCCACACCAGGAAAGAGGGTTCAGTCCCAGAAAAATGCAGTTTTATCTTAGATTACATTTTCAACCATCTATTAAAATTATAAAAAATACAATTGGCAACCATATCTCCTATAAGAATAAATGGATTGTATTGGTTGAGAAATGACAGGTGCATAATATTGAATCAATACTAGCCCTGGAAAATAATACATTTTGTTGAATAAATTATAACTTCAATGTTCTTCAAATTCAAGAAAGAACTACATGTTCTTAAGCGGTTGGACAAGCTAGATGCAGGAAGTTTATTCCCGATGTTGGGGAAGTCCAGAACAAGGGGTCACAGTTTAAGGATAAGGGGGAAATCTTTTAGGACCGAGATGAGGAAAACATTTTTTACACAGAGAGTGGTGAATCTCTGGAATTCTCTGCCACTGAATGTAGTTGAGGCCAGTTCATTGGCTATATTTAAGAGGGAGTTAGATGTGGCCCTTGTGGCTAAAGGGATCAGTGGGTATGGAGAGAAAGCAGGTACAGGATACTGAGTTGGATGATCAGCCATGATCATATTGAATGGCGGTGCAGGCTCGAAGGGCCGAATGGCCTACTCCTGCACCTATTTTCTATGTGCTGTAAAGTTATATTTTGTTTGTAAGGTCTGCATATTTATAGCGAGGAACTGCTTCATTATTCTATTATTATTTCCTCCAATACACTAGACTATAATATTTTTAGACATGATTAAAAATGATCTTACTTGGTTGATGTGATGGCTGTACGATTATATAACCCAAGGCACAGGGTAATATGGGCTTCTTGACATTGACATTTCTGCAAATGTTAATACCATTCATTAAGTCACTGTGTCAATATAAAATGTATACAGGGGACAGTCCCAGAAAATAATCTACTTATCCAACCTAGCCCAACGTAGCTCCCACAAGTTTAACTTTAAAAATGTCATCTTCAGAATAGTATGGAACCTGTAATTTAGCAAATCCATCTAAATCCAAATAGATCTACGTTAAATTACATTATTCTACTGGTAACAATTGATTTTCTTAAAATATTAGACTCTGTAACTAACAACTAAAACCTCAGGTTAGAGGATAATCAGAGATTATTCACAATTCAAGCAAAACTGGTTTTCTAGAACAAGGTCCGAAGCCTGGCAGGTCACAGCTGTTCATGCACATGTGGGTGACAAAACTTCTCATATCCAGTCATTGTTCCAGTAACTCATTTACATTTTTATGGTCTGCTAAGAGAAGAGTCTCTTTCAATTTGCTCCTCCAGGGCCTTCATAATTTAATCCACTTCAAATCTACCCTACTTGTTTCCCTTACCTCACATAATTCGATATCCTTCTCCTTGGTGAATACCGAAGAAAAGAAATTGTTCAATATCTCCCCCATCTCTTTTGGCTCTGCAGATAGCTGTCCACTCTGACTCTCTAATGGACCAATTTTATCCCTTGGTTATTGGTTATAAGAAGAGGTTGGACAAACTTGGATTGTTTTCTCTGGAATGTCAGAAGCTGACGGGCTACCTGAGAGAATTATGTGGGTTGGGAGATTGCAACCTTCACGTGGTCCACCCTGTTTCGACGAATGCAATCAACCCCGCGTGCACAAACAGATCAAACAGAACAAGTTGTCTTACAACTTTAGGCTGTGCACGCCATACGCAAGAGAAAGATAAAATTATGTTAATTTATGACAGATAATGATAGGACAGATTATCAGAATCTTTTTTCCAGGGTGAGATACTTAGCACTTGTCCGACTTAAATTCCATCTGTCAGTCCCCAGCCCAAGCTAATACAGATCCTGTTGTTATCTTACATAACCTTCTTCACTTCACTATACCAAATATTTTGGTCTCACCATGCCACCTACACGTTCAGCCAAATCATATCGTTGAGAAACAACAGATCCCTGTGGCACATCATTGTTCATAGGCCGCCAATTTGATCAACAACTCTCCACTATCACTCTCTGACTTCTACCACCAAGCCAATTTTGTATTCAATTTTGCTAGCTCACCCTGGATCCTATGTGATCTAACCTTCAAGACCAGCCTGCCATGTGGGAGCTCATCAAAGACCTCACTAAATACCCTGCAGTCAATGTCTACTAATTAACCTGCCCTTGTCAATCCTCTGCCACCTCTTGAAAAAACTCAATCAAATTTAGGAGATGCGATTTCCCATGCATAAAGCCATGCTGGCTATCCATAAATCAGTCCTTGCCTTTCCAAATGCTGGTGGATCCAATCTCTCAGATTTCCCTTTCCCACTTTCCCACCACTGATGTTGGGCTCTCCAGGCTATCGTTCCCTAGCCTATCCTCTCCTTAAATAAAGGCACAACTTTTAGCCAGCCTCCTGTCTTCCGATACCTTACCTATGGTTAACGATGAATCTGTGGCCGAACCCCTGCAATTTATTTCCTCCCATCCCACAATGTTCTCGGATATACTCGGTCAGGCTCCACCTTCATGTGTTTTAAGGCAGTCTTAATAATAAGCAACTGACCGACCAACCAGCGTGTACTTGGGATACGAGAGGAAACTGGACTACCGAAATTTTTATTAATAAGTTAATAAATACTATAAATGACTAAGAACTCCATAAATAAACATAGAAACATAGAAAATAGGTGCAGGAGTAGGCCATTCGGCCCTTCAAGCCTGCACCGCCATTCAATATGATAATGGCTGATCATCCAACTCAGTATCCTATCCCTGCCTTCTCTCCATACCCCCTGATCCCTTTAGCCACAAGGGCCACATCTAACTCCCTCTTAAATATAGCCAATAAACTGGCCTCAACTACCTTCTGTGGCAGAGAATTCCACAGATTCACCAATCTCTGTGTAAAAAATGATTTTCTCATCTCAGTCCTAAATGATTTCCCTCTGATCCTTAAACTGTGACCCCCTAGTTCTGGACTTCCCCAACATCGGGAACAATCTTCCTGCATCTAGCCTGTCCAACCCCTTAAGAATTTTGTAAGTTTCTATAAGAACCCCCCTCAATCTTCTAAATTCTAGCGAGTACAAGCCGAGTCTATCCAGTCTTTCTTCATATGAAAGTCCTGACATCCCAGGAATCAGTCTGGTGAACCTTCTCTGTACTCCCTCTATGGCAAGAATGTCTTTCCTCAGATTTGGAGACCAAAACTGTACGCAATACTCCAGGTGTGGTCTCACCAAGACCCTGTACAACTGCAGTAAAACCTCCCTGCTCCTGTACTCAAATCCTTTTGCTATAAATGCTAACATACCATTTGCTTTCTTCACTGCCTGCTGCACCTGCATGCCTGCTTTCAATGACTGGTGTACCATGACACCCAGGTCTTGTTGCATTTCCCCTTTTCCTAATCGGCCACCATTCAGATAATAGTCTACTTTCCTGTTTTTGCCACCAAAGTGGATAACCTCACATTTATCCACATTATACTGATCTGCCATGCATTTGCCCACTCGCCCAACCTATCCAAGTCACCTTGCAGCCTCCTAGCATCCTCCTCACAGCTAACACTGCCCCCCATCTGTTGTCATCCACAAACTTGGAGATGTTGCATTCTATTCCCTCATCCAGATCATTAATATATATTGTAAATAGCTTGGGTCCCAGCACTGAGCCTTGCGGTAACTCACTAGTCACTGCCTGCCATTCTGAAAAGGACCCGTTTACTCCTACTCTTTGCTTCCTGTCTGCCAGCCAGTTCTCTATCCACATCAATACTGAACCCCCAATACCGTGTGCTTTAAGTTTGCATACTAATCTCTTATGTGGGACCTTGTCGAAAGCCTTCTGAAAGTCCAGATATAACACATCCACTGGTTCTCCCATATCCACTCTACTAGTTACATCTTCGAAAAATTCGTCAGACATGATTTACATTTCATAAATCCATGCTGACTTTGTCCAATGAATTCACCACTTTCCAAATGTGCTGCTATCCCATCTTTAATAACTGACTCCAGAATTTTCCCCACCACCGACGTTAGACTAACTGGTCTGTAATTCCCCGTTTTCTCTCTCTCCCTCCCTTTTTTAAAAGTAGGGTTACATTAGCTACCCTCCAGTCCTCAGGAACTATTCCAGAATCTAAAGAGTTTTGAAAAATTATCACTAATGCATCCATTATTTCTGCGGCTACTTCCTTAAGTACTCTGGGATGCAACTTATCTGGCCCTGGGGATTTATCGGCCTTTAATCCATTCAATTTACCTAACACCACTTCCCGGCTAACCTGTATTTCACTCAGTTCCTCCATATCATTTAACCCCTGGTCCCTTGCTATTTCCGGCAGATTATTTATGTCTTCCTTAGTGAAGGCAGAACCAAAGTAGTTATTCAATTGGTCTACCATGTCCTTGATCCCCATTATAAATTTGCCTGTTTCTGACTGCAAGGGACCTACATTTGTTTTAACTAATCTTTTCCTCGTCACATATCTATAAAAACTTTTGCAGTCAGTTTTTATGTTCCCGGCCAGTTTTCTTTCATAATCTATTTTCCCTTTCCTAATTAAGCCTTTTGTCCTCCTCTGCTGGACTCTGAATTTCTCCCAGTCCTCTGGTAGGCTGCTTTTTCTGGCTAATTTGTACGCTTCATCTTTTGTTTTGATACTATCCCTGATTTCCCTTGTTATCCACGGATGCACTACCTTCCCTGATTTATTCTTTTGTAACTTCAAAGCAAAAAGCTGCAAATGCTAGATATCTGAAATAAAAACAGAAAACACTAAATGGAAATATCAAAATATAAAGATGAAATGTAGGTGGAATACCTTTGGAAAAAAACCCTCTCTTCTCCAATTAAAACCCCTTATAACTCCACCCCGAGCATGATTGATTCGAGTAGAACACGGAAGATTTTCTGGTTTGTAACAGAACCAAGGCTCTCCTGTCCTGAGATCAGTAAAGTTACATAGTGGTTTAGTTGGAGTTAAAAACAGATTGCAAACAGTAGTCTTTGAAATTGCTCCAGCTTTGAAAGTGCTTTGCATATAAATTCGATCTGGTCGTTCTTCACGCAGCCGTTTTAGTACTTTGATCCCTTCACTGGGATGAACGAGGGAAACTGACACTTGGACTTTACCCGGCCAGGATAAAGTAAAATGAATGTAATAATATCCATTTTGGTTATCTATAACTGTCCCTGCTGAACCAGCCTTTAACTCTGGGCTGTGAATCCGCGCTTGCAGGTAGTCACCTCCATATTGTTTTGGATTTCCATCAAAGTCAAACATTCGCAGCATCACCTGCAATTTATCTCCAACGTGGAAAGTCTTCTCATGATTTAAAATGATAAAACAAGTATGCAGTGGGTCGCTGCTTTTCCTAAAGGGCACACTGGGATCGGGAGGCATTGGCCATTCAATCATTTTCATCAGTACTGTACCCTCTGTTTTTTCTTCAAGGGTGAAGCCATGAGTCTGATAGCCATACTGCATCAGCTTGTGGATCCATTCAGTCTTCGGAATTGAAAATTGCGCAAACTATGGAAAACAGCAAATTCAATTAATTTTTTTTTTCAAATTGTTTTACAGCATTTATAATCATCAAGACTAAAAATTTCAAATTTTAGTTTCAATAATTTTTACAATGTGATTAGAATGTTATTATTCAAGATTCAAGAGTGTTTTCTTGTCATATGTACTAGAACGGAACAATGACATTCTTACTGGCAGCAGCCGCTCAACAGGTTTGCAACACAATACTCAATAGATAATATAATAAACAAACAAAAAAAGATAGACAATAGACAATAGGCGCAGGAGTAGGCCACTCGGCCCTTCCAGCCAGCACCGCCATTCAATGTGACCATGGCTAATCATCCACAATCAGTACCCCGTTCCTGCCTTCTCTCCATATCCCTTAATTTCGCTATCCCTTAGAGCTCTATCTAGCTCTCCCTTGAAAGCATCCGGAGAACCAGCCTCTGAGGAAGAGAATTCCACACACTAACAACTCTGTGTGAAAAAGTTTTTTCTCATCTCTGTTCTAAATGGCTTACCACTTATTAGAAACATAGAAACATAGAAAATAGGTGCAGGAGTAGGCCATTCGGCCATTCAATATGATCATGGATGATCACGTCTCTCAGTCTGAGCTGTGAATAACACTGAACACACGTCAATATTCTTAAACTATGGCCCCTGGTTCTGGACTCCCCCAACATCGGGAACATGTTTCCTGCCTCTAACGTGTCCAAACCCATATTATCTGATATGTTTCAATAAGATCTCCTCTCATCCTTCCAAATTCCAGAGTATACAAGCCCAGCCGCTCCAATCTATCAACATATGACAGTCCTGCCATCCCGGGAATTAACCTCGTGAACCTACGCTGCACTCCCTCAATAGCAAGATGATTTTTCCAATCGATTAAATATAAAAGGTTATTAGTGTTTAAAAATGTTGAGGTTCTCTCTCCTGAAGGCCACACCCCTTTCGGAGGGACTATAAAACCTGGAAGTGTTGAGTGTCTCAGTCAGTCTCTGCAAGATGGGGGAGCGAGAGGGTCACGTCTCTCAGTCTGAGCTGTGAATAACACTGAACACACGTCTACTAAACTGTGAGTGGTTTTACTGACCTGTCAGTGCTCTTAATGTGGTTTGAAAATATAGTTTGGAAATGCTAAAGCTGTGTTGCCTTTGGTTTGGAAATGCTAAAGCTGTATTGCCTTTGGTTTGGAAATGCTAAAGCTGTGTGCCTAATTAAAGTTGCCTTGCCTAATTAAAGTTGCCTTGCCTAATTAAAGTTGCCTTGCCTAATTAAAGTTGCCTTTCCATCTACATAATTAAAAGTCTAAACTTGACCACTTCCTGTTTGCGCTTTATATTGATTTTAGAAAAAACGCTGCCACGTACGGCTGTGATTTTTGGCCATCTTACTCAGAGTCTCCCTCCGCTCATCAGGTGCTGAGAATTTTTCCCATCGATGAAAAATATAAGAAACATAGAAAATAGGTACAGGAGGAGGCCATTCGGCCCTTCGAGTTATTAGTGTTTAAAAAATATTGAGATTCTCTCTCCTGTCAATCACGCCATGAAGGCCACGCCCCTTCTAGTAGGAGGGGGAGGGACTATAAAACTCAGACGTGTGGGCGTGGCTCAGTCTCTGCAATATGGAGGAGGGAGAGGTCACGACTCGTTGTCATTAGTGGCCTTGCACCCTGCTTGAAATGGTATGAAACTGCACTTGAATTTGGTGGCCTTGCACCCTGTTTGAAATGGAATTTCAAAGAATAGCCGTGAGTCAACTGCCAGCCGTGAGTGAGTGAGCTGCCAGCACAACAGGCTTGAGTGACTGAGCCGCTAGCCCAAGAATCCATTCGGCCCACAATGTCCATACTAGTCCTCTGGAAACCAGACTCTTCAACCCACAGCACCCATACTAGCGCTCCAGAAAGCCCCCCTCCCCCTTACTGGCCACCAATATTGGAATTGGTGGAGAGGCGGAATATTACGCTGGGGGACCAGCCTTCAACGCATCACCGGTTCCTCACTCCCCTCCATTGAGTCAGTCCAAAGCAAGCGATGTCTGCGAAGGGCGCTCAGCATCGTCAAGGACTGTTCTCACCCCAACCACAGACTGTTTTCCCTCCTACCATCCGGGAGGCGCTATGGTCTCTCCGTTGCCGGACCAGCATGTCCAGGAACAGCTGCTTCCCTGCGGCTGTTACATTACCCAACACTGTACCTTGGTGATTGCCAACCACCCTCCCCCGGACACTCCTTCCACCAGGAAAAAAATAATAATTGCACTACTATGACTGTATTGTAAATATTTTGTTTATTGGTCATATTCTATGTTGCTCTTCTAGGGAGATGCTAACTGCATTTCATTGTCTCTGTACTGTACACTGCACAATGACAATAAAGTTTGAATCTGAATCTGAATCTGATGCTGGGATCCAACGGGTCCCACTTAGTCTAGTTTTACATATAATCTTGCTTCTTGGGATGGCTTTAATCTAATTTTACATTGCGAAAATGTTATTTGGGCCCCATACGAACCGGCAGTGTCTTTCCTGCGATATGGGGTTCAAATTCACCGCAACCGCAACGTTCCAATCGATCGCGTTTCAGAAACACCTACTCATAAGATGATTTAAATGCTTTTTTTTTGTACCATCATGTCATAAGATCATCTAAATTGCCAATATTTTGTGTCATTGTCTATCCATAGTCAATATCTATATTACTAAAAGTAAGGTCTTGACCGCTTTTGGCTCACTGCGATGTGATTTCCGAGAGAACGCCGCCACTTACGGCCGTCATTTTTGGCCAGACTGGACCAGAGGATTTTTCCCATTGATGTAAAATCAGAGAGATATTAATGTTTTTAAAAATTTGCCATTCTCTCTGCTGCCCCTGCTGGTGGGAGGGGGGAGGACTGCTGGTGGGAGGGCTGTTGTTGGTGGTGGTAACTGCTTTGAAAGGCTGCACTGCAACAAAAAAAAGGCTGTTGGTGGTGGTAACTGCTTTGAAAGGCTGCACTGCAAAAAAAAATGGCTGTTGGTGGTGGAAACTTGACAACTTCCTGTTTGCACTGAATATTGATTTTAGATAAAACGCTACCACTTACGGCTGTTAATTTGGGCCATCTTACTCAGTTCATCAGGTGCAGAGGATTCTTCCCATCAATGAAAAATAAAAGTGTTATTAGTGTTTAAAAAAATGTTGAGAATCTCTCTCCTGTCAATCACGCCATGAAGGCCACACCCCTTCTAGTTGGAGGGGGTGGGATAATAAAACCCGTAAGTGTGGGTGTGGCTCAGTCAGGCAAGATGGGGGAGAGAGAGGTCACGTCTCTGTCTGAGCTGTGAATCAACTGAAAAAACTTAAAGTCTACTG
Organism: Amblyraja radiata; assembly: GCF_010909765.2. NCBI lineage: Eukaryota > Metazoa > Chordata > Chondrichthyes > Rajiformes > Rajidae > Amblyraja > Amblyraja radiata. The sequence continues at coordinate 57,684,025 of NC_045970.1, read as the reverse complement.
AACTGTGAGTGTGGTGTTTATGTGGTGTTTTGTGTGGTTTTATAGTGGTTTTATGGTGGTTTCACCCTTCTTGAAGTGGTATGAAACAGCACTAGCATTTGGTGGCCTTGCACCCTGCTTGAAGTGGTATGAAACTGCACTTGAATTTGGTGGCCTTGCTCCCTGCTTGAAATGGAATTTCAAGAAATAGCCATGAGTCAACTGCCAGCCCACCAGCCGTGAGTGAGCTGCCAGCACATCAGGCTTGAGTGACTGAGCTGCCACCCCAAGAATCCATTTGGCCCACAATGTCCATACTAACCAGTCCCTTCAGCCCCCCTACACCCTCCCCCCCTCATACACCCCCTCCCCCCCTCATACACCCCCTCCTCCCCCCTCATACACCCCCTCCCCCCTCATACACCCTCCCCCTCCCCCCTACAACCTCCCCCCCTCATACACCCCCTCCTCCCCCCTACACCCTCCCCCCCTCATACACCCCCTCCCCCCCTCATACACCCTCCCCCTCCCCCCTACAACCTCCCCCCCTCATACACCCCCTCCTCCCCCTCATGCACCCCCTCCTCCCCCTCATACACCCCCTCCTCCCCTACACCTTCCCCCCCTCATACACACCCTCCCCCCTCATACACCCCATCCTCCCCCCTACACCCTCCCCCCTACACCCTCCCCCCCTCATACACCCCTTCCTTCCCCATCATACACCCCCTCCTCCCCCTCATGCACCACCTCCTCCCCCTCATACACCCCCTCCTCCCCCCTACACCCTCCCCCCCTCATACACCCCCTCCCCGCTCATACACCCCCTCCCCCCCTCATAACCCCCCTCCTCCCCCCTACAACCCTCCCCCCCTCATACACCCCCCCCCCTCCCCCCTACAACCCCTCCTCCCCCCTACACCCTCCCCCCCCATACACCCCCTCCTCCCCTCATACACCCCCTGGGACGTGAGCACACAGTTAGCTGCAGACTCCGCCCAGGACAGGAAGGCTCTGCAGGAACGGAAGGGACGTCACGACCGCGGTGCCACAGGTGCGGCCCGGGCTGTCGCCGAGGGAGGACGGACGGAGCCGCGGCTCGAGAGACTAACAGAGGTAAAGAGGTTTGCCACGCACTGCAAGGGAGCAGTGGACCAGACAGGAAGAGCGGACGGAATTACCACTAGACAGCCAAACCAATAGGTAATTTACGGCTGGGGTGAGTACTTTCCCATTTATAGGAGGTAGGATTATATAAATAAGGGGTGTATCAATACAGTAATCCGGGTAGGGGATTCTTAAGTAGGACCAGTTAATTACTTATATAAGATGGGCGGCCAGGAGATGTGCCAATACTGTGAGATGTGGGAATTTGTCGACACCATTGACGTAGAAGATCCCTACAGCTGCAGTAAGTGTTTGAGGCTAGCGGAACTCGAGCTCCGCATTGATGAGCTGGAGACCCAACTTCATACGCTGCGGTACATCAGGGAGGGGGAGTATTACCTGGATGTTTTGTGCCAGGGGATGGTCACACCGACCAGTTTAACTAATTCAGTAGTCAGTGAGCAAGGAAAGGAAGGTGTGGCCATAAGCGAGGCAGGTAGGGGGAACCAGGAGGAGATGCGGCAGGAGCCACAGCCCTTGTCCCTGACGAGCATGACCGAGGCTCTTACTCAATGTGAGGACGGGATCAGGGGCTGTGGGAGGGATGAGCAACCTGGCTGCAGCACCGTGGATCAGGGGGGCCATTCAAGAGGGGGGAGTTAGAAGAAATGCCGTTGTAATAGGGGATAGTATTATTCGGGGGGTAGATAAGGTTCTCTGCGGCCAGCAGAACATGTCCCGAAGGCTGTGTTGCCTACCCGGTGCTAGGGTTAAGGATATCTCTGCGATGCTGGAGAGAAATTTGCAGAGGGAGGGGGAGGATCCAGTGGTCGTGGTCCATGTGGGGACCAATGACATAGGAAGGACGAGGAAGGAGGATCTGCTGAAGGAGTTTGAGCAGTTAGGGAATAAATTAAAAAGCAGAACCTCGAGGGTACTGATCTCCGGATTGCTACCTGAGCCACGGGCCAAATCGGCGAGGGTACGTAAAATTAAAAAGCTGAATGCGTGGCTCAAAGACTGGTGTGGGAAAAATGGGTTTGGTTTCTTGGGCCACTGGCACCAGTACTGGGACAGGGGGGATCTGTTCTGTAAGGACGGACTTCACCTGAACGGTGCTGGGACTGGGGTCCTGGCAAATCATATAACTAGGGCAGTAGAGAGGTCTTTAAACTAAGTAGCGGGGGGAGGTATCAAGGGGGGTAATAACGGCAGGGGTAGAGGAAATAGAGCAGGGTATCAGTGGGGAAGCGGAAAGTCAAAATGTGACAGGAGATAGAATGTGTGAAGATAAAGCTCTAGATGTAAAAGGGGCAAAAACGGAAAGGAAGGGTAGTAAAAATCATCTGAAAGTGCTTTATCTAAATGCACGGAGTATTCGAAATAAGATAAATGAATTAACGGTGAAATTAAGTATATATAGATATGATATCGTGGCCATTACGGAGACATGGCTGCAAGGGGATCAGGACTGGGAGTTAAATATAGAGGGGTACTCGACAATTAGAAAAGATAGACAGGAAAGAAAGGGAGGAGGGGTGGCCCTTTTAATAAGGGAGGGAATAACGGCAATAGAGAGGAAGGATATTGCGTTGAAGGATCAGGATAGTGAAACAGCTTGGGTACAGATAGAGAATAACAAGGGGAAAAAAACACTAGTGGGTGTAATTTATAGACCTCCAAATAGCTGTGACGCTGTTAGTCAGAACATAAATCTGCAAATAGTTGACGCATGTAAAAAGGGAACTGCTGTAATCATGGGGGACTTCAATTTTCATATTAATTGGGCAAACCAAACTGGGCAGGGTAGACTAGAGGAAGAGTTTATAGAATGTATTAGAGACGGGTTCCTAGAACAGTATGTCACAGAACCGACAAGGGGGGAGGCAATCTTGGATCTGGTCCTGTGTAATGAAGCAGGATTAATTAAAAATGTCATAGTTAGGGACTCGTTGGGAACAAGTGACCACAATATGGTCGAATTCCATATTCAAATAGAAGGGGAGCATGTTGAAACTCAGGCTAGGGTGCTTAGTCTAAATAAGGGGGATTATGAAGGTATGAGGACTGAGCTGATCAAAGTTGACTGGGATAGCAGACTCAAGAATAAGACGGTACATGAGCAGTGGTGTACGTTTAAGGATCTACTGTATAACCTTCAAGAAAAATTTATTCCTATGAAGAAAAAAAGGGGTAAGGGTAAGAACAGTCAGCCATGGCTCAGTAAAACTATAAAGGATAGTATTCGGCTGAAGGCAAGGGCATATAAGGTAGCCAGAGATAGTGGGAGGGTAGAGGATTGGGAAGCATTTAAAGGTCAGCAAAAAATAACTAAGAGATTAATTAAGACGGGGAAAATAGACTATGAAAGGAATTTAGCGAACAACATAAAAACTAATAGTAAGAGTTTTTATAGCTATATAAAAAGAAAAAGGGTGGCTAAGGTGAACGTTGGTCCATTGGAGGGTGAGACTGGAGAGTTGTTGGTGGGGAACATGGAAATGGCAAAGGCATTAAACGAGTATTTTGTATCAGTCTTCACCATAGAAGACACAAAAAATATTCCAACGCTGGATAAACAGGGGGCGGTAGGAATGGAGGAGCTAAATACTATTAAGATCACCAAGGAGGTGGTATTAGGGAAATTAATGAGACTGAAGGAGGATAAATCCCCTGGGCCTGATGGATTACATCCAAGGGTCTTGAGGGAGATAGCGGTGGGGATTGTGGATGCATTGGTGATAATTTTCCAAAACTCCCTGGAGGCAGGAACGGTCCCAGTGGATTGGAAAATGGCCAATGTAACACCTATATTTTAAAAAGGAAGTAAACAGAAGGCGGGTAACTATAGACCGGTTAGTCTAACATCGGTGGTGGGTAAAATGTTAGAGACAATTATTAAAGAAACACTAACGGGGCACTTGGATAAACATGACTTCATCGGACAGAACCAGCATGGTTTTGTGAAGGGGAAGTCCTGTTTAACGAATCTGCTCGAATTCTTTGAGGAAGTAACAACCCGGGTGGATAAAGGGGAACCGGTGGATGTGGTATACTTGGACTTCCAAAAGGCTTTTGACAAGGTGCCACATAAGAGACTATTGCTAAAAATAAAAAATTATGGGTAATATATTAGCATGGGTAGAGGATTGGCTAACAAATAGGAAGCAGAGAGTGGGGATAAATGGTTCATACTCGGGATGGCAACCGGTAACTAGCGGGGTTCCGCAAGGGTCGGTGCTGGGACCCCAGTTGTTCACAATTTATATAAATGATTTGGAGGAGGGAACCAAGTGTAATATATCAAAATTTGCGGACGATACAAAAATGGGAGGAAAAGTAGGGGATGAGGAGGATAGGAAGAGTCTGCAAAAGGATATAGATAAGCTAGGTGAGTGGGCAACAACTTGGCAGATGAAATTTAATACTAATAAATGTGAAGTCATTCACTTTGGGAAAAAAAATGATAGGGCAAGTTATTTTCTAAATGAGGAGGAGCTGCGTTGTAATGCAACGCAAAGGGATCTAGGGGTATTAGTACATGAATCACTAAAAGTTAGTATGCAGGTGCAGCAAGCAATCAGGAAGGCCAATGGAGTTTTGGCCTTTATTGCTAGGGGGATTGAGTATAAAAACACGGAGGTCTTGCTGCAGCTGTACACAGTATTAGTGAGACCACATTTGGAATACTGTGTACAGTTCTGGGGTCCATACTTAAGAAAGGATGTACTAGCCCTGGAGGCAGTGCAGCGAAGGTTTACAAGATTAATTCCTGCAATGAGGGGATTGACATATGAGGAAAGGTTAAGTAGGCTGGAACTCTACTCTTTGGAGTTTAGAAGAATGAGAGGCGATCTCATTGAAACATATAAGATCGTGAGGGGCCTTGATCGGGTGGATGCACCGAGGATGTTCCCAATGATCGGGGAAACTAGAACTAGGGGACATAGTTGCAGAATAAGGGGGGGCTCTTTTAAAACTGAGATGAGGAAGAACTTCTTCACCCAGAGGGTGGTTAATTTATGGAATTCACTGCCCCAGGGAGCAGTGGAAGCAGAAACGTTAAATATATTTAAGACTAAAATAGATGTTTTTTAGCTGCCAAGGGGATAAGGGGCTACGGGGAGAGGGCAGGGATATGGACCTAGGTATGGTTAGTATAGTAAGACCTGAGTGATCTCCTGGACAAGTGTCGATCGCCTGGATTGGGGTCGGAGAGGAATTTCCCAGATTTTTTTCCCGAATTGGACCTGGGTTTTTATCCGTTTTTTTGCCTCCCCCAGGAGATCACGCGGTTCTTGGGGTGGAGAGGGGTGATAGCGGTATAAGGGGAGGGTAGTGTCTTGTGTTCTGTGTCTTGTGTCTACTGTTTGTGGGTAAGTGTGTCTGTTTAGTGTTCAGCCATGAGCGAATGGCGGTGCGGGCTCGACGGACCTGGTGGTCTACTCTCGCACCTACTTTCTATGTTTCTATGTTTCTATGTTTACCCCCTCCCCCCTCATACACCCCCTCCTCCCCCTCCTCCCCCTCATACACCCCCTCCTCCCCCCTACACCCTCCCCCCTCATACACCCCTCCCCGCTCATACACCCCCTCCTCCCCCCTACACCCCCTCCTCCCCCCTACACCCTCCCCCCCCATACACCCCCTCCTCCCCCCTACACCCTCCCCCCTCATACACCCCTCCCCGCTCATACACCCCCTCCTCCCCCCTACACCCCCTCCTCCCCCCTACACCCTCCCCCCCCATACCCCCCCTCCTCCCCTCATACCCCCCTCCCCCCCCCCCTACACCCCCTCCTCCCCTCATACACCCCCTCCCCCCCTCATACACCCCCTCCCCCCCCCATACACCCCCCCCCCCCCTCATACCCCCCCCCCCCCCCTCATACCCCCCCTCCTCCCCCTCATACACCCCCTCCTCCCCACTACACCCTCCCCCCCTCATCCACCCCCTCCTCCCCCTACACACTCCCCCCTCATACACCCCCTCCCCCCATCATACACCCCCTCCTCCCTCCTACACCCTCCCCCCTCATACACCCCCTCCTCCCCCCTACACCCTCCCCCTCATACACCCCCTCCCCCCCTCATACACCCCCTCCCCCCCTCATACACCCCCTCCCCCCCTCATACACCCCCTCCTCCCCCCTACACCCTCCCCCCCTCATACAACCCCTCCTCCCCCCTACACCCTCCCCCTCCCTCATACACCCCTCCTCCCTCCTACACCCTCCCCCCCTCATACACCCCCTCCCCTCCTCATACACCCCTCCTCCCTCCTACACCCTCCCCCCCTCCCAGGTCGTTACGCTCCCTCGGGCTAGGTCTCTCGCAGTTTCTCACTCCCCTTCTCTCACCCAATGTTGGCAGCCCTGAAAGAATGCACATCTATCTACTCATTTTACACAGCTATCAATGTAATGCGTGGTGGCATGAGGGTTAGTTTAATTTATCTTTCTACGCACCTTTATATGCCGCATGTTTAGAAACACCAACGCCAGTGCCAGCAACGCCACAATCAGGAATCGTCGGACATGAGTGGGTTTTGTAGCTTGTTTGTCCATGTTGGAGGCCCCCGCAATCCCGTGTACATCTACAACTACGAAAACAATTAAGAGCCTGAGACTTTCCGCCACGTTAACTTTACAAAATGACAGTGAGAGTAAAACTGTGGCAAAGGACTGGAGGAGTATCTTTGGTGTGAAGTTAGTTACGTTTCGTATGTAATTGTCTCTTCACTACGTTAACATAGAAACATAGAAAATAGGTGCAGGAGTAGACAAAGTGTTCAAGAAGGAACTGCAGATGCTGGAAGATCGAAGGTACACAAAATTGCTGGAGAAACTCAGCGGGTGCAGCAGCATCTATGGAGCGAAGGAAATAGGCGACGTTTCGGGCCGAAACCCTTCTTCAGACTGATGGGGGGAGCAGGAAGAAAAAAGGGGAGGAGGAGGAGCCCGAGGGCGGGCGGATGGGAGGGTGGGAGGAGACAGCTAGAGGGTTAAGGAAGGGGAGGAGACAGCAAGGACTAGCAAAATTGGGAGAATTCAATGTTAATGCCATCCGGACGCAAGGTCCCCAGGCGGAATATGAGGTGCTGTTCCTCCAATTTCCGCTGTTGCTCACTCTGGCAATGGAGGAGACCCAGGACAGAGAGGTCGGATTGCGAATGGGAGGGGGAGTTGAAGTGCTGAACCACCAGGAGGCCAGGTTGGTTATTGCGGACTGAGCGGAGGTGTTCGGCGAAACGATCGCCCAACCTCCGCTTAGTCTCCCCGATGTAAATCAGCTGACATCTAGAGCAGCGGATGCAGTAGATGAGGTTGGAGGAGATACAGATGAACCTTTGTCGCACCTGGAACGACTGCTTGGGTCCTTGAATGGAGTCGAGGGGGGAGGTGAAGGGACAGGTGTTGCATTTCTTGCGGTTGCAACGGAAAGTGCCCGGGGAGGGGGTGGTGCAGGAGGGGAGGGAAGAATTGACTAGGGAGTTGCGGAGGGAGCGGTCTTTGCGGAAGGCAGACATGGGGGGAGATGGGAAGATGTGGCGAGTGGTGGGGTCACGTTGGAGGTGGCGGAAATGGCGGAGGATTATGTGTTGTATTTGCCGGCTGGTGGGGTGAAAGGTGAGGACCAGAGGGACTCTGCCCTTGTTGCGAGTGCGGGGATGGGGAGAGAGAGCAGTGTTACGGGGTATGGATGAGACCCTGGTGTGAGCTTCATCTATGGTGGCGGAGGGGAATCCCCGTTCCCTGAAGAACGAGGACATTTCCGATGCCCTGGTATGGAGTGTCTCATCCTGGGAACAGATGCGGCGTAGGCGGAGGAATTGGGAGTAGGGGATGGAGTCTTTACAGGGGGCAGGGTGGGAAGACGTGTAGTCCAGATAGCCATGTGAGTCAGTGGGTTTGTAATGTATGTCGGTCAGGAGTCTGTCCCCTGCGATGGAGATGGTGAGGTCAAGGAATGGTAGGGAAGTGTCGGAAATGCAGGAGTAGAGGCCATTCGGCCCTTCGAGCCTGCACCGCCATTCAATATGATCATGGCTGATCATCCAACTCAGTATCCTGAACCTGCCTTCTCTCCATCCCCCTGATCCCTTTAGCCACAAGGGCCACATCTAACTCCCTCTTAAATATAGCCAATGAATTGGCCTCAACTACCTTCTGTGGCAGAGAATTCCAGAGATTCACCGCTTTCTGTGTGAATTTTCTTTTTCTCATCTCGGTCCTAAAATACTTCCCCCTTATCCTTAAACTGTGACCCTTGTTCTGGACTTCCCCAACATCGGGAACAATCTTCCTGCATCTAGCCTGTCCAACCCCTTAAGAATTTTGTAAGCTGCTATAAGATCCCCCCCTCAATCTTCTAAATTCTAGCGAGTACAAGCCGTTAAGTACAGTGTTCTGTTAGAAAATGGTCACCAGTCGCGTTACCTGCATGACGTCTGCTGAAGCTCTCAAGTTTTGCACTTGCTTCCAATGTCAATATAATCTAAGATTCTTGTCCCTGAACCCATGAAGACCCCGGGTAAAACATCCGCAATTTTCCGCCCGTCGTCGGATTTATTGATCAACCTGTGATATTCTTCTGCAGTTGTATAGGGCTCTGGTGAGACCACATCTGGAGTATTGTGTACAGTTTTGGTCTCCTAATTTGAGGAAGGACATCCGTGTGATTGAGGTAGGTTCACGAGATTGATCCCTGGGATGGCGGGAATGTCATATGAGGAAAGATTGAAAAGACTAGTATTTACTGGAGTTTAGAAGAATGAGGGGGGGGATCTTATAGAAACATACAAAATTATAAAAGGACTGGACAAACTAGATGCCGGAAAAATGTTCCCAATGTTGGGCGAGTCCAGAACCAGGGGCCACACACAGTCTAATGCCCCTGTCCCACTTAGGAAACCTGAACGGAAACCTCTGGAGACTTTGCGCCCCACCCAAGGTTTCCGTGCGGTTCCCGGAGGTTGCAGGTAGTGGAAGCAGGTAGGGAGACTGACAAAAACCTCCGGGAGGTCATTTAAGACTGAGGTGAGAAAAAACTTTTTCACCCAGAGAGTTGTGAATTTATGGAATTCCCTGCCACAGAGGGCAGTGGAGGCCAAATCACTGGATGGATTTAAGAGAGAGTTAGATAGAGCTCTAGGGGCTGGTGGAGTCAAGGGATATGGAGAGAAGGCAGGCACGGGTTATTGATTGGGGACGATCAGCCATGATCACAATGAATGGCGGTGCTGGCTCGAAGGGCCGAATGGCCTCCTCCTGCACCTATTTTCGAAGTATATGTCTATTGATTTAGCGTTAGTGAAAGTCAATCTATGATCTGCTTTAAATATTGTCGAAAACACATGAAATAACAGTTCTATGAATCAGCCCTCCATCGAACAGTTTACTTCCGAGAGTTCAAAGCTGCAGCTTTTATCGAGAGGAGACAGAGTGCTGGAGTTAACTCAACGGGTCAGGCGGCATCTCTGGAGAAACACCGATAAGATGGAGTTTGTCGTCGAGTAGTCCCTTCTTCAGACTGATTGTGGTGATTGGAGAGGTTGTGGGAGGTGGTTGGTCGGATATTACTGTTTCTGGGGGGCAACAATATCTACCAAAGATACTAATATCTACCCCTCCACGCCACACTCAGTCACAAGAAGGGTCCCGACCAGAATCATCGCCTACACGCATTCTCCACAGATGCTGCCTGACCCGCTGAGGTACTCCAGCACTTTGTGTCTTTTTCTTTGTCAACCAGCGGTTCCTTGTATCTGCATTTATCGCGAGGGTGGTTTCTCAGGCACGAACAGTTATTTGATTCTAAAGCATAATAACATAAACGAGTTGGCGACGGCGTTGAATTACCTGCGATTTGCAATTATTTTCCTTTCATTAATGTCGAGAAGTTTTGAAATGATCTGCAGGAGGACAGATTGCTGTTGGTGTTACCTGCTCACATTTAGCACGAGTGACTGAATGCTTCAAACATTGATTGAGAATTCGTCTCCTCCCACTTTAGCCGTCCTTCTGTACATTTGTCCCTATACAATGCCACGCCGATTCATTCTACACGCACTCCTGTTCCGTGCGCAGCAAGTCATCAGACCCTTCTTCAGACGAAATTAACTTTGCACTTATTTTTTATAAAATTAAAGTATCCAGTAAAACGTATTCTGTGTGGCCGTTGACATCACGAACAGCGCGGAGTAAAACTGTGTCTTGAACTTCCATGAGAAAAATTCTGACTCCCTCCTCAGGAGGTGGAAGGCAAGAACAATAATAAAAAATATAGAAATCAGGACATCAGTGTTCACAATGAGCAAAAACTAATTCGTGGTAGTGCAAGAAGTGGTCTAAAATGTTCCGTTGCCAAGTCAGGGTTAGGGTTATGCAGGTTGGTTCAAACACCTGAAAGTTGTGGGGAAAGTAGCTGGTCTGAAGCTGGTTGTGTGTGAGGCTTCAGCCTGGCGGAAGCAGTAAGAGGTTGGCATGAATGATAGATGGCACATAGAAACATAGAAAATAGGTGCAGGAGGAGGCCATTCGGCCCTTAGAGCCATCATTGTGATCATGGCTGATCGTCCCCTATCAATAACCCGTGCCTGCCTTCTCCCCAGATCCCTTGACTCCACTAGCCCCTAGAGCTCTATCTAACTCTCTCTTAAATCCATCCAGTGATTTGGCCTCCACTGCCCTCTGTGGCAGGGAATTCCATAAATTCACAACTCTGGGTGAAATTTTTTTTCTCACCTCAATCTTAAATGACCTCCCCTTTATTCTAAGACTGTGGCCCCTGGTTCTGGACTCGCCCAACATTGGGAACATTTTTCCTGCTAATTTTCCAAGCTAATGATCAGCTTGTCCAGTCCTTTTATAATTTTATGTTTCTATAAGACCCCTCCCCATTCTTCTAAACTCCAGTGAATACAAGCCTAGTCTTTTTAATCTTTCTCATATGACAGTCCCGCCATCCCAGGGATCAATCTCGTGAACCTACGCTGCACTGCCTCAATCACAAAGATGTCCTTCCTCAAATTAGGAGACCAAAACTGTACACAATACTCCAGATGTGGTCTCACCAGAGCCCGCCAGACTTAATGATACAGTTAAAAGTTAAAAGATGTCTAGTTGTGTAAGAGAGTACAGAGGTTTTGCCATTTAATGTCACGAAAATAAATTTGTCAAATTCAGATTAGTCAAATTCAGATTAGTCAAATTCAGATTAGTTTCTGGTTATATTGTTATAGGTTGCAATTCATTTCCTTCTTCAGATGAAATAACACAGCAATGACCTATAAATATGACAACACATGCAAAGCATCAGATTGGGGAAAAGATCGCTGTACTCTTTGTAGTAGAGCAAAGGCAATCAAAGTGCAATCGTGGAATATCAGGTGGTGTTAAGATTTAAAATATCAGCACCCCTGGAACCTCTAGGGAGTGTGAAATAGGTGGTTGGTTCAGGGGATGAAGCTGTGTTTAAGTCTGTACGATAGGCTTTCAAGCTCCTGTCTCTTCTCCCAGAAGGTAGAAAAGAAACAAAAATATTTCCGGTTTATTATTGTCACTTGGACTAGTGACAAAGTGGGGTTAGGTTAGGTAAGGGGGAGGTGCAGCGAGACCTGGGTGTCCTTGTACACCAGTCACTGAAAGTTGGCGGTACACAAAAATGCTGGAGAAACTCAGCGGGTGCAGCAGCATCTATGGAGCGAAGGAAATAGGCGACGTTTCGGGCCGAAACCCTTCTTCAGACTCCCGGCCCGAAACGTCGCCTATTTCCTTCGCTCCATAGATGCTGCTGCACCCGCTGAGTTTATCCAGCATTTTTGTGTACCTTCGATCTTCAAGCATCTGCAGTTCCTTCTTGAACACTGAAAGTTGGCGTGCAGGTACAGCAGGCAGTGAAGACAGCTAATGGAATGTTGGCCTTCATAGCAAGAGGATTTCAGTATAGGAGTAAAGAGGTTCTTCTGCAGTTGTATAGGGCTCTGGTGAGACCACATCTGGAGTATTGTGTACAGTTTTGGTCTCCTAATTTGAGGAAGGACATCTTTGTGATTGAGGCAGTGCAGCGTAGGTTCACGAGATTGATCCCTGGGATGGCGGGACTGTCATATGAGAAAGATTAAAAAGACTTGGCTTGTATTCACTGGAGTTTAGAAGAATGGGGGGGGGTTCTTATAGAAACATAAAATTATAAAAGGACTGGACAAGCTAATCATTAGCTTGGAAAATTAGCAGGAAAAATGTTCCCAATGTTGGGTGAGTCCAGAACCAGGGGCCACAGTCTTAAAATAAAGGGGAGGTCATTTAAGATTGAGGTGAGAAAAAAAAATTTCACCCAGAGAGTTGTGAATTTATGGAATTCCCTGCCACAAAGGGCAGTGGAGGCCAAATCACTGGATGGATTTAAGAGAGAGTTAGATAGAGCTCTAGGGGCTAGTGGAGTCAAGGGATCTGGGGAGAAGGCAGGCACGGGTTATTGATAGGGGACGATCAGCCATGAACGCAATGATGGCTCTAAGGGCCGAATGGCCTCCTCCTGCACCTATTTTCTATGTTTCTATGTTTCTACAGTGAAAAGCTTTATTTAGATGCGATTCAATCAAATCAGAAAGTACACACATCAGTACAATCGAGCTAAACTCAAGTACAATAAGTAGGATAAAGAATTGGCTTCTCCAATTTAATCTAACACATGTTCCAGAGAAAATTGCATTGTCCAGATTGGCGTAGGTTGGAGAATTGGAACTGTAATCTAGCTAATGAATGGACCGTTCAGAAGCCTAATAGCAGTGGGGAAGTAGCTATTTGTGAGTCTGATGCTGCGCGCTTGCAAGCTTCTATTTCTCCTGCCCAAAACAGAGAGCGGGGCCAGGGTGCTTGATTATGTTGGCTACCTTCCTGAGGTATAGTGAACTGTCGAGTCAATGGTGGGAAGACCGGTCTGTGTGATAGTCTGGGCATCTTCCACAACACTTTGCAACTTTTTGTGGTCTTGGGCAGAGCTGTTCCAAACCAAGCTGTGATGGAAGCCTCCGACAGTTTCATTGGTGCATCTGTGGAAGTTTGTAAGAGCCATTGATGAAGCAGAGGTGTTATTGTGCCTACCTGGTTGTCACTTCAATGAGGTTGGTCCACCACAGCTTTTTGATAATATTTACCCTAAGGAGCTTGAAGCTCTCAACCATTTCCACTTTGGCATCATTGATGCAGATTGGGACATCTACTTCACCACGCCTTCTGCGGTTGATAAATATTTTTTTTGTGGGGATTTCAGAATGGAGTAGTGAAAGTAATGAAAGCTGGTCCATGGAGGCCCTAACAATGTGACTGGAGACTTCATCCAGGCCAGTGGCTTTCTGCTGAATCACTCTCAGGCCGATCTTATGAAATAAATAGTAGAGACATGACTAGTACACAAATTAAAGACAGAATTCAATTCAAAACACAATATGAGGCAATTCAAGCACAGATGAAAAGGGAGGGGGGACGTGGGGCTAAGGATAGGCAGAGGTGAAGAGATGGGTCTTGAGGCGGGACTGGAAGATGGTGAGGGACACGGAATTGCGGAATTACCTTCAATACATTCTACGTTCACTTTGAACAGTGGAATGAATGACCTGCCCACAGTTTCATGAGAACCGGTAAACTGTCACCACAGTCAGCATCAAAGATTATAGAGCAGAGCAAGATGCGCCACTCTGCGGGAAAAATAGTGTAGTATGACATGGGTATGCCATGACGCCATTTTACTGAGCTGCAATATACAATAATATTAATAACATCTACAATAATAACTAAATATGTGAAGTGATCGATGCTCTATAACAGTGGTTCCCAACCTTTTTTAGCTCATGGCCCCCTTGGGATCTTTTTTTATTTTTTTATTTATTTTTATTAGAAGTACAGTAAATTACAATAATACACATCAGATATATCTTATTACATTTGTTGTACCACTTCATTTTTCGAGCTTTAAAAAAGGTAGAAATAAAAGAAGTAAGGAAAGTGAGCAAGAGTCGTGAAGGTGCAGGAAAGTGTTGGGAGAAGAAAGCCCCTTAGGGAAGAAGTTAGAGAAGGAAGTAAAGAAAGGAAATAGACCCTAGAAAGAAAAGAAAAAAAAAGGAGAAACAATCGCTCTATTGTAACACAAAACTCCGCAAAAAAGGATATACCAACCGTGTTTTGTTTTTTTTACCCCCGTTACCAGATCCTGGTACCTTTTTTTTTTTAAATTACTATTGCACCTTATGCTTGTAATAGTTCCATAAATGCAGACCACGTCTTTTGGAAGTGGTCTGCTTTGCCTGCTAGGAGGAGTCTCATCTCTTCCAGGTGTAATGTTTCGAACATGTTTGAAATCCACATTTTTATTGTTGCTATTGGAGCGTTTTTCCAGAATTTGAGTATAAGCTTTTTTCCCATTATTAGCCCGTAATTAAGTAAGTTCTTTTGAAACACGTTTAGTTCGGGGTTACCTTCCGATATTCCAAAAATGATCCATTCTGCTTTTGGTACAAGTTTTATTTTAATTAATTTTGTGAAGATTTCAAATATTTCATTCCAGAATTTTTGGATTTTTATACAAAAAACAAAAGAGTGCGCTATGGTAGCTTCTTGTGACTGACATTTATCACAAATGGGTGAGACATTGGGGAAAAGTTTATTTATTTTGGTTTTTGAATAATATAGTCTATGTAATGTTTTGAATTGAATTAGAGTATGTCGTACGTTGATCGAGCATTTATGCACATATAGTAAGTGTTTATCCCAGCTCTCTTTTGAAATTTTTATAGCTAGTTCTTGTTCCCAGTCTCTTCTAATACCATCAGTTGTAGGTATTTCTATATTTAAAATAATGTTGTATAAGTATGATATTAGATTTGCTGATTCAGCCTTTGTCTTCATGGCTTCATCCAATAAGTCTGGAGCCATGTTATGATAGTCTTTTATGTATTTTTTCAGATAGTCACGGATTTGAAGATATTTAAAATATTGATTATTTTTCAAATTATATTTCAGTTGTAATTGTTGAAATGATAATAATTTTCCCAATTCATATAAGTCTCCTTGGGATCTTTTAATTTTTCTGTGCCCCCCCCCCCCCCCCCTTAACATTATTAGCGGAAAAAAAGTACTTCAATATTATAATACCTTCCATAAGTTTAAATATCAGTGTCTATTAATTGCACATAGGTCTTGTACAGGGTCTTGGTGAGACCACACCTGGTGTATTGCGTACAGTTTTGGTCTCCTAATCTGAGGAAAGACATTCTTGCCATAGAGGGAGTACAGAGAAGGTTCACCAGACTGATTCCTGGGATGTCAGGACTTTCATATGAAGAAAGACTGGATAGACTCGGCTTGTACTCGCTAGAATTTAGAAGATTGAGGGGGGATCTTATAGAAACGTACAAAATTCTTAAGGGGTTGGACAGGCTAGATGCAGGAAGATTGTTCCCGATGTTGGGGAAGTCCAGAACAAGGGGTCACAGTTTAAGGATAAGGAGAAAATCTTTTAGGACCGAGATAAGGAGAACATTTTTTACACAGAGATTGGTGAATCTGTGGAATTCTCTGCCACAGAAGGTAGTTGAGGCCACAGTTCATTGGCTATATTTAAGAGGGAGTTAGATGTGGCCCTTGTGGCTAAAGGGATCAGGGGGTATGGAGAGAAGGCAGGTACAGGATACTGAGTTGGATGATCAGCCATGATCATATTGAATGGCGGTGCAGGCTCGAAGGGCAGAATGGCCTCTACTCCTGCACCTATTTTCTATGTTTCTATATATTCTCTTTTATTCTATTCCACAAACATCAAAACTATTTCAACTACATAGATTTAAATTTATTAAACTGAAATTTCGGAGGCAACAGGGTTGTAGCTCTTTGAACCTCTGGCCCCCTAAATCCCAAATCTTTTCTGTGGCCCCCCTGAAATTTGCCATGGCCCCTTTGGGTTGGGAATCACTGCTCTATAAAACACTGTTCCCTACAACACTGATCACACCAAAGATGTTAGAGTGGATCAATCTTTGGAACGGATTACACCAAAGATACTAGAGGAGCATTGCCCGCTGCCTCCCTCGGGAGCGCCGACCACGGGCAGACGCTTGAGGCTCTCCCGCCGGCCGCCTTCATCTGGTATCGGGGGGACCGACGGAGAATCAGTCCTGGATCAACTCAGTAGTGGAGGAAACGTCCTCTTGCCCCAAAGATACTAGAGCCTCTAGTATCTTTGCTATTCCCTGCGACCTGATGTAAGAGCAGATTGTATAACTGTGGAGTCCATCCCCGCTACTAAAGATGTGGCGTTTGGCATCAACAAATGGCGGCCGTAACGTTCCGTTATGTACTACACGTCAGCCCATTGGATTTCGGAGGAGTGGCCTATCTTGGTCTGCTCTATAATCTTTGGTCAGCATCACGGATATCAAACTGGCCTTTCTGATCGCGGACCTACAGAAAGCAATTGGCCTCTGATGGAACTCCAGCTCTGTCCTCAGAGCCTGCAAGGACCATCTGACAGAAAAAATCATGGAAATCTTTACCTTTCCCTTTTCCATTCTGAGGTTCCCACCTACTTTAAGAAGACCATGATCATACTGATGCCACACTAAAGTAGCATATCTTAAGGACTACCAGCCGGTGGCTCCAGCATACTTTATCGAGAAGTGCTTTGAGAGGCTTGTCACGGAGCACATAAACTCCAGGCTCCGAGAAGGCTTTGACCCACTGCAATTCACCTGCCGTCATAACAGGTCCATGGCAGGCACCTTGTTCCTGGACCTACACTCAACCATGGAACATCTGGTCACAAGGACACCTGTGTCAGACCCAGTGCTGGAGGATTTCAGTAGGTCAGGCAACATCTGTGGAGCATGGCCCTCTGGGTTCCTCCAGCACTGTTTTACTCAAGATTCTAGCATCTGCTGCCTCGTGTCTGTCAGATTTCTCTTTATGGACGATAGCTCTGCCTTCAATAATTCCAACCAAACTCAGCTCCAAATTCAGCTCAACCACCCACCCCCCTACCTGGATCCACAACTTCCCTACCGATAGACCATAATCAGTAAGGATAGGGGCAAAATATCCTCCATAATAATTCTCAACCCTAGTACTCTAGATTGGCTATAGCATGTTAGCCAATTAGAACGCTTAGTAATTATAACCCCACCTAATTATAACATTCATACCAGTCTACCAGTTAGTGTGAACATGTGATGACCTGCTTAGTAGTTGATGACCTGAACAATACAATACAATACCGTTTACATGAAGTTCAAACGAAATTTGGTTTCTGCAGTCATACAAGAAAAGAACCAAGACACACAACCAACACAATTTACACAAACATCCATCACAGTGAATCTCCTCCTCACTGTGATGGAAGGCAAAGTCTTGTCTCTCCCCTGCTCTCCATTCTTCTCCCGATGTCAAAGTCAAAGCCACCAGCGGGCGCTAGCAAGTCCCGCGGCTGTATAAGCCGCCCCGGGCGATGTGAGGCCCCGCTCCAGGTCACCTTCAACCCCGCAATTCGGGCGGGAGAAGTCGCCGTTGCCGGTGCCCCGCAAAGCGGTCTCCCACCGGGGACCCGCGGGCTCCCGGTGTCACCATCCACCGGAGTCGGGTCGCAGCCACGCGCCACCGCAGCTCTCCACGCTCCGAACTCTCCACACTCCGGAAGCCAGCCAGCTCCACGGTGGTAGGTCCGCAGCTCCGCAGGCTCCGTGACTTGAGCCCCCAGCTCGCTCCGGTTGGAGGCCGCTCCACGGTGCTAGGCCCCAACGGCAACGGAGACCCGACAGGGAAAAGGTCGGGTCCCCGTACAGGGAAGAGATTTAAAAGTTTCCCCCATCCACCCCCCGCCCCCCACACATACACAGTCAAAAACCCACAACAAACTATACCCTCAACAGGACAATAAAATTAAAAAAGACAGACGGACTGCAGAGGCCGCTGCGACGTCGGTCGTGCCGCCTACCTAAAGATGCTTGTATTTCAACCTGTGTGAGTTTGACCTCCTTACATGGTGTCAGATGATCGGGTCTACCCCGCATCTGTTTACCGCGATTTATTTTCGTTAATAAATAACAGAGAGCGTTGGGTGCGGAAGGAGGTGTCGGTAGCATCAACACGGTACGAGGAATGCTGACCGGGCCCCATTGATTTAGTGTGAGACTCAGTAAGTTCAGCAATGCGACAAGCATGTTGAGCTCTGACCAGGGTTAGTTCAGTATCACGGAGTAATTCATCACGTACTTTGTCACTGAGGATTCCACCCACCAGTCTGTTACGGACGAGTTAATCACACAGATTCCCAAAACGGCAGCGTGCAGCGATATGTTTTAGACTGCTGATATACGTTTCCACAGGTTCTCCTTGTAGCTGATTACGAGCAAAAAATGTAGTACGTTCCAGTTCTGAGTTAGTGCGAAGGTCAAATAACTGTCTTGAATTTGTTGATCAGGACTTTGGGATCATCTACAGTTTCAGCAGGTACCACAATCTGATTGCTGTGATCCAGGACTGCAGGAGCAAGGTCGAAACGCTCTGCTCATTTGATAACTTCTGGGCCAGCGATGTTGAGAAGGATAGAGGCACGGTGGTCCGATGAGAAGCACAAATGTAAAAGTTAAAGTCGCGCTCGAAAATGCGCCAACGTTCAGCGAGGTCAGAGTCAAAAACCAGAGGATCAGGTTTACGGAATGAATTGGCCATAGCAACACGAGATATGGGACAAAACGGGTGAAATAAAACACTGGAAGGGAAATAAAAACCAATACACTTAAAGGCGGAGTAGGTTGACCACATCTGACACCATGTTGAGTAAGTCACACATACTCACGGATCTGGTACAACAGTATTTATTGAGTAACACATAAAACAGTCAGCAGCAAATCAATTCTACCGTGCTGCATCACCAACTAACATAACCATATAACAATTACAGCATGGAAACAGGCCATCTCGGCCCTTCATGTCCGTGCCGAACACTTATTTCCCCCTAGTCCCATCTACCTGCACTCAGACCATAACCCTCCATTCCTTTCCCATCCATATACATATCCAATTTATTTTTTAATTATAAAATCGAACCTGCCTCCACCACTCCCACTGGAAGCTCATTCCACACAGCTACCACTCTCTGAGTAAAGAAGTTCCCCCTCATGTTACCCCCTAAACTTCTGTCCCTTAATTCTCAAGTCATGTCCTCTTGTTTGAATCTTCCCTACTCTCAATGGGAAAAGCTTGTCCACATCAACTCTGTCTATCCCTCTCATCATTTTAAAGACCTCTATCAAGTCTCCGCTTAACCTTCTGCGCTCCAAAGAATAAAGACTTAACTTGTTCAACCTTTCTCTGTAACTAAGTTGCTGAAACCCAGGCAACATTCTAGTAAATCTCCTCTGTACTCTCTCTATTTTGTTGACATCCTTCCTATAATTAGGCGACCAAAATTGTACACCATACTCCAGAATCGGCCTCACCAATGCCTTGTACAATTTTAGCATTACATCCCAACTTCTATACTCAATGCTCTGATTTATAAAGGCTAGCATACCAAAAGCTTTCTTTACCACCCTATCTACATGAGATTCCACTTTCAGGGAACTGTGCACAGTTATTCCCAGATCCCTCTGTTCAACTGCATTCCTCAATTCCCTACCATTTACCATGTACGTCCTATTTTGATTTGTCCTGCCAAGATGTAGCACCTCAGGTGTCGAGTTGTGATAATATGAATGGACTAGTAGTAAGCAGAGCTAATATTAATAAAGCACCACATTGGTTACATTACTTACTAACCAATCTACAGTATGTTTACCACAAATAGTATACAAGCAGTATACTTTTACACTTACATGTATGTTTTTTTTATCATCAACGACTAGGATGTTCCTGTACTCCTGTGACAACAAGCTTCTCAAACCGAGGTTCAATTTCCTTCTCCAAAGCAACCCACATTGCCGCATCAACATCCCCTCTCTTGAGTCCTGTTCATTTCACTTTATTTCACATATGAACTATTTCCTCCAGAGCTATTTGAAAGCCAAAAAAAAATCAGCAAATTCGAGTCTATATGAGCTGAAAGAGTTCTACTGCAGCCGTCACATACAACAAATAATCCTCCATCAGTTTTGCCACCTCCAACGTGACCCCACCACTCGCCACATCTTCCCATCTCCCCCCATGTCTGCCTTCCGCAAAGATCGCTCCCTCCGTAACTCCCTTGACAATTCTTATCTTCCCTCCCGTACCACCCCCTCCCCGGGCACTTTCCGTTGCAACCGCAAGAGATGCAACACCTGTCCCTTTACCTTCCCCCTCGACCCCATTCAAGGACCCAAGCAGTCGTTCCAGGTGCGACAGAGGTTCACCTGTATCTCCTCCAACCTCATCTATTGCATCCGCTGCTCTAGATGTCAGCCGATCTACATCGGTGAGACTAAGCGGAGGCTGGGCGATCGTTTCGCCGAACACCTCCGCTCGGTCCGCAAGAACCTACCTGACCTCCCGGTGGCTCAGCACTTCAACTCCCCCTCTCATTCCCAATCCGACCTCTCTGTCCTGGGTCTCCTCCATGGACAGAGTGAGCAGCACCGGAAATTGGAGGAACAGCACCTCATATTCCGCTTGGGGAGTCTGCATCCTGCGGGCATGAACATTGAATTCTCCCAATTTTGTTGGCCCTTGCCGTCTCCTCCCCTTCCTCAGCCCTCGGGCTCCTCCTCCTCCTTTTTCCTTTCTTCTCCCCGCCACCCCTAATCAGTCTGAAGAAGGGTTTCGGCCTGAAACGTTGCCTATTTCCTTCGCTCCATAGATGCTGCTGCACCCGCTGAGTTTCTCCAGCATTTTTGTGTCCCTTTGAGTTCTACTGCAGGTTCGATAAACAGAAACTTAACACTGGTACCCCCTCCCCACCTCCCCGACCATGTATGGTATCCAACCTTCTCATTTGCATGCAATCAAAAGGGTGGAACTGTGGCGCAGCTGGTGGAACTGCTGACCTTGGTGTGGATTCAGATTCAGACTTTATTGTCATTGTGCAGTGTACAGTACAGAGACAACAAAATGCAGTTAGCATCTCCCTAGAAGAGCGACATAGAATGTGAGCAATAATAAATATATTACGTGCATAGTCATAGTTGTGCAATTAATGTAACAGCCGCAGGGAAGTAGCTATTCCTGGACCTGCTGGTCTGGCAACGGAGAGAGCTGCAGCGCCTCCCGGATGGTAGGAGGGTAAACAGTCTGTGGTTGGGGTGAGAGCAGTCCTTGACGATGCTGAGCGCCCTTCGCAGACAACGCTTGCTTTGGACAGACTCAATGGAGGGGAGTGAGGAACCGGTGATGCGTTGGGCAATTTTCACCACCCTCTGCAGTGGAGTTTGCACGTTCTCGCTGTGACCGCATGGGATGACTCCCAGCGCTGTGTTTTCCTCCCACATCCAAAATATGTGCAGGTTTGTAGCTGAATTAGTCTCCGTAATTGTCCCTAGTGTGTCGGGAGTGCATCGAACTAGTGTGGGAATGGATGATGGTTGGTCTCAGTGAGCTGAAGGGCCTGTTTCCATGCTGCAGCGTTCTAAAACTAGACTGAATCACTTGTTCCTGAACTACAAATGAACTACAGAACAGTTTAAAAATGAAGAGATTCACCATAGATTTTGGATCTATCAGTTGCTGGATAATTTCATGCGTATACATAGAACATAGAACAGTACAACACAGGAATGGAGATTCACCAGGATGTTGCCTGAGGTGGAACATTTCAGTTATGAGGAGAGGCCGGAGATGCTAGGTCGGTTCTCATTTGAATGGAATAGGTTACAAGAGGATATGTTGCGGTACGGCGCTCCGGTGAGAGCGGCCCGGCTCGGGGCTGAGACGGCGCTCCGGTGAGGGCGGCCCGGCTCGGGGCTGAGACGGTCCTCCGGTGGCTGAGGCGGCGTTCCGGCGGCGGTGACCTGAATCCGGGGCTCGGCCGCGGGCCAGTGGACGACATCGTCGGGAGCTCGCAGGTCACAGGTTGGTGACCTGTGTCTCCGGAGCTCCCGCGGCAACAGCTGCGTCCGCTGGACTGGAGGGCGGCAGCTTCGACCACCCCGGGCCGCGGAGCTTGAACCGGCCCGTTCGCGGAGCTCGGTTGAGCCGCGGGACTGGCTACCATCGCCCGGTGGGGTAATAACATATCGCCTCAGCACAGAGGGAGAATGAGGAGGGAAGAGACAGTAACTTTAAGACTTTTGCCTCCATCACAGTGAGGAGGTGCCTGGTTAACTCACTGTGGTGGATGAGAGGAGGTTTTTTGTTAGCCCTTGATGTCTCCTCCCCTTCCTTAGCCCTCGAGCTGTCTCCTCCCATCCCCCAGCCCTCGGGCTCCTCCTCCCTTTTTCCTTCCTACTCCCCGCCCCCCCCCTATCAGTCTGAAGAAGGGTTTCGGCCCGAAACGTTGCCTATCTCCTTCGCTCCATAGATGCTGCTGCACCCGCTGAGTTTCTCCAGCATTTTTGTGTACCTTCACTGTGGTGGATGTTAATTTGTGTTTATTGTGTGACCTCCAGAACAAGGGGTCACAGTTTACGGATAAGGGGGAAATCATTTAGGACCGAGATGAGGAAAACATTTTTCACACAGAGAGTGGTGAATCTCTGGAATTCTCTGCCACAGAAGATAGTTGAGGCCAGTTCATTGGCTATATTTAAGAGGGAGTTAGATGTGGCCCTTGTGGCTAAAGGGATCAGGGGGTATGGAGAGAAGGCAGGTACGGGATACTGAGTTGGATGATCAGCCATGATCATATTGAATGGCCGTGCAGGCTCGAAGGGCCGAATGGCCTACTCCTGCACCTATTGTCTATGTTTCTATGTTTTGTTGTTTACTATTATATGTATGGCTGCAGGCAACGACATTTCGTTCAGACTGAAAGATCTGATTGACAAATAAAGGATCTAATCTAATCTAATCATAATTTATGCTGATTGTAGAACGGGTAGATTACATGAAACCTTTCCCCGCATCAGAATTGAATAAAACTAGAGGGCATAGAGTTAGGGAGAGAGCTAAGGCATTTAGGGGGAATCTGAGGGAGACCTCTTATTTTAACTCCATGACACCAAGTTTTAGGTTGTCCTCACAAAAGGAAAAATCTCTCCACATTCACCCTGTCCAGAGCATTGAGCATTTGACATGTTTCAATCAAAATTCATGTTAAACACCGGCATCTACAAGCCTAGGCACACAAAAATGCTGGAGAAACTCAGCGGGTGCAGCAGCATCTATGGAGCGAAGGGAATAGGCAACGTTTCGGGCCGAAACCCTTCTTCAGACTGATGGGGGGTAGGGGGGGAAAGGAAAAAGGAGGAGGAGGAGCCCGAGGGCTGAGGGAGAGATAGGAAGGGGAGGAGACAGCAAGGGCTAACAAAATTGGGAGAATTCAATGTTCATGCCCCCAGGATGCAGACTCCCCAAGCGGAATATGAGGTGCTGTTCCTTAAATTTCCGGTGCTGCTCGCTCTGGCCACGGAGGAGACCCAGGACAGAGAGGTCGGATACGGTATAGGAGGGGGAGTTGAAGTGCTGAGCCACCGGGAGGTCAGGTTGATTAATGCGGCCTACAAGCCTAGCCTGTCCAACCATTCCTCATAGAGCAACCTAACCATTCCTGATATTGATTTGGTGAGCATTACCTGAACTGCTTCAAAGGAATTGGCCTCTACTGCCACAGAAGGCCAATTCACTGGATACATTTAAAAGAGAGTTAGATAGAGCTCTAGGTGCCAGCGGAATCAAGGGATATGGGGAGAAGGCAGGCACGGGTTACTGATTGTGGATGATCAGCCATGATCACAATGAATGGTGGTGCTGGCTCGAATGGCCAAATGGCCTCCTCCTGCACCTATTGTCTATCCTTTCGTAAATATGGAGACCAGATCAATGCGCGGTATTCCTGATATGGTCTCACTAACCCCTTATATAACTGAATCATAACCTCCCTTTATTGGTGCTTAATTCCCACAGCAATGAAAAGTGGCAGACTGCTAATTTGCTCATTTACTTTACTCAAATTAGCATATACAGTTGTCCAAACTGTTCTGTTTGCATGTGCTATCGACTCCTGCCGCCCAGAGGCATATGGGCATTGATCCAACCAACATCTAACCAGTGATTTACATACAGTATCACACCATATCCTAGTTTTAGAACAATGGGCCTCAGTTATAAATGATTACATCTGCAGATGCTGGACTTGTCAATATTTACTGTACGTATCCATTTGGAAATATTTACGTATCTGTTAATATTGGCTAAATTAAAGAGGTCACAAAATGGAGGATCTCTGCTTGGCTTCTTTCTGTGAAAGTTGCAAGCTGGGAGTCACGGCTCCAAGGATGGAAGTTGAGGATAAGGTGAGGTCCAGATGTCGTTCCTTTGTTAATATGCATGAGTGTTTTTGCAGAAGAGCTGAGCAGGTCTGCAAATGCATGGTTAGGATTGGTTATAGAGGGGGGTGTATAAAGGTTTTGTGTATTATTTTGCAAAGTGTTCTTGGTTCTTGGTTTCTTGGTCCTCCAAAATATTCCAAATGGAATTTAAACTGGAGGAGTTGGAGGGAGGACTTAAGCCAGAAAGGGTTATTGGGAAGAAAGAGCTACTTTAAATTTAGTTGCATCTGGTTGGGTAACTATAGTTGGGTGGAGATTATTCCATGCTTTAATTGTGCGGGGGAAGAACGAATTGCTGTACACATCTGTCTTTGTAGCTGGGATCACAAATTGGATCGAATGTCCTCGTCTGCTCCTAATTGGTTGGGTTTGGTGTAGGTTTTGTAATCTATGTCGAGCTGACCATTTAACATTTTGTAAAAACAGGTCAAACGGTGAGCTGCACGTCTGTCTTGGAGAGGGTTCCACCCCAGAGAATTCAGAAGTTTGGTAACACTCGCTTCTCTCTCATAGGTGTTAGTAACAAATCGAGCTGCCTGTCTTTGGACACGTTCGATGGAAGAAATGTTTGTGCTGTTATTTGATGATTGGTTAAAGTGTGAAGCCGTGTTCAAATTGTTTATACAACCGAGGAAAATGTTTCTTTTCTTTAGTTAACTGTCTTCTTTCAAGAAGCTTCTGTGGAAACATTGTAATGGGGTACTTTGTAATTGGGTTAGGGAACTGTCAATAACTATAATATGATTGAT
Source organism: Amblyraja radiata (assembly GCF_010909765.2). Taxonomy (NCBI): domain Eukaryota; kingdom Metazoa; phylum Chordata; class Chondrichthyes; order Rajiformes; family Rajidae; genus Amblyraja; species Amblyraja radiata. The sequence goes on along the minus strand of NC_045970.1, from coordinate 57,658,741 downwards.
ATGTGTGATTGGCTTGTAAGGGCTGCCCCTCCCCCCCCCCCCCCCCCCCATATAATTTCACGCCACGGTTCCAATGCCCGATAAAAGAAGTTGAGGGCTTAAACTATGTGTATCCATAACACAGTAAATTAAACATTTTCACTAATGCCAGCTTGTTGTAGTCTAAGTCTTTAACATCTAATCTCGGAGCTGCCTGCGATAACTTACCGGGAAAAAGTGCTCCGACCGCAGGGCCTAGGTACTTAATGTAGATCAGTGCATGCTCCTTTAACATAGTGACCTCACCACTACTAACCACTCCCTATTATCTTCAGTATAACTGTAGCCTCCCCACGTCTCTCTCGCTCCAGTAGCAGACCACGGAGAGCTAGGGCACAGTGTGTGTTTTATACCAGTGTCTATAATAAAACATGTAGTGAAGACCACGCGTGTTTGGAAGTCATTACATGGTGTCGAGAAGTCGTACTTCGCGCCTCCTGTCTATCGGGTTTTTTTTTGCTTTTCCCCCAGTTCCAATTTCCCTGTTATTTGCCATGGCTAACTCGTGTCGTAAACCTGACGTGCTGGCGTTTGACTCAGACATCGTGCACCGTTGGGCGGTCTTCAAACGCGATTCCGAGCATTACATCGCGATCGCCCATGCCAATGCCACCCCGGAGGTGCGGGCACATCTGCTACTTAACCTGGCTGGCCCGGAGGCCATGGAACGTTCGGAATCGTTCGAGTACGGTGCTGGTGAGGATGCTGAGGATGAGCGGTTTAAGTTTTTCACCAGACGCCAAAACCCCGGGGAGCACATCGACTCTTTCATTGCCTCGTTGCGTCACCTGGCTCGGCGTTGCCGCCTTGACACGGTGACCCCTGACCAAATGATCAGGGATGTCCTGGTTCACGGTCTACAGGACGAGAAGCTACGGGCTGAGCTCTTAAGGAAGCCCGACCAGGTGGATACCGCGGTGGAAGGGTCAGGGTCTCTGCCTGCTCGACCTGCAACTGCCTCGCTCCCCACCAGCAACGCCAGCCGCTCCTGCAGCAGCCTGCCCCCGCCCTGCCGTGGATGTCGGTCGCCACTGACATTTTTGAGTGGCGTGGCAAACATTTCCTGGTCCTTGTGGACTCCTACTCCAGCTGGTTCGAGGTGGATCAGCTGCCCACCCTCACATCTGCTGCTGTCATCGAGAAGCTGCGCCGCCACTTTGCGACCTTTGGCTCCCCAGTTACTTTGCAGTCTGACAACGGCGGCCAGTTCTCCAGTGCGGAGTTCAGCGCCTTCGCTGCATCCTGGAACTTTCGCCACATCACCAGCAGCCCCGAGTACCCGCAGAGCAACGGCCTTGCTGAGCGCGCCGTCCGCAGTGCTAAGGAGTTGCTGGAGCGTTGCAGACTTTCGCGGTCGGACTTTTACCTGTCCATCCTCAACCTCCGCAATATTTCCCGTGACCCTGCCCTGGGCTCGCCTGCTCAGCGGCTCATGTCCCGCACCACTCGCCCCCCGATCCCTGTCTCCCAGCGATCTCTGCAGCCCGCGGTCCTCAGCCCTGCCACCGTCCAGGAGCTTTTTGCCCAGAAACAGGCCATTCAGAAGCGCTCCCACGACAAGTCCTGTCGTCCCCTTCCGCGTCTCTTCCCGAATCAGGTGGTCCGGATGCGGTCCCCCTCCGGCCACTACCGGCTAGCCGTGGTCGTCGGCTCTGCGGGCTCTCCTCGGTCTTACCTCATTGACTACGAGGGTACCATCTACCGCCGGTCCCGCCAGCATTTGCTCCTGGTCAACGAGCCCGCTCCACCCCCTGCAGCCCCTTTTGCCCCTCCGGTTCCTTCCTCTCTGCCCTCCACTCTTCGCATGCCCAGGACTCTGCCGTCTCAGCTCTGTTTGCCCCGTTCTCCCCCGGCCCCTCCCAGTCCGCCTTCGCCTTCCTCGCCCGCTCCCGTGCCCGCTTCTCCCGCTTCACCTCCCCGCTCTCCTCGTCCTCCCTCTCCCGCAAGTTCTCCTGCCCGTTCCCCTGTCGCCGCCCCGGCTCTCGTCCCTGCTCTTCCTGCGGAGGGAGGGGAGGGTGGGCTGGGCACCCGCTCCGGCCGGTTGGTCAAGCCGCCTGTACGTTACGGGGAGTTTGCGTGAATGTGGTTAACTGTTTCCTGCCGGTGTACGCGCGGAGGGTGTTTCTAGCGTATGAGTCGTGGTCGCACTGTCACTGCCATAATACTTTGTTTCCGAGGGGAAGGATGTAGATCAGTGCATGCTCCTTTAACATAGTGACCTCACCACTATTAACCACTCCCTATTATCTTCAGTATAACTGTAGCCTCCCCACGTCTCTCTCGCTCTCTAGCTCCAGTGACAGACCACGGACAGCTAGGGCACAGTGTGTGTTTTATACCAGTGTCTATAATAAAACATGTAGTGAAGACCACGCGTGTTTGGAAGTCATTACACCTAATATAGTGAAGCCGCGGTCTCAATTAAGAAGCGGCCGATTCACGAACGCGGAGCCGCAGGGTGTGTTTGGATCATCTCCGCGGGGGGGGGGGGGGGCTTTACATAGTGCCGTCCGCAGCAGCCAATTTCCAGGCCCCGACAACGGGAGAAAAACGGAGGGATATTGATCGCACTTTATAGGCTTCCATTGGAGTGAGAAATGGTCAGAAATGGTTGATGTTTCTGTAGAAATGAATTGGTGTATGTGAACTTGAACTATTTTTTCTATGGTTGTAACCTATTGTTATTCTCATTAACATTAAGAAGAGGTTGAAATTTTATGAATTGAAGTCCATGCAGACTTAATGACTATGAGATCTTTTTTTCTGTAGCCTCTGCCTGACCCTCCACTTGAACTTGAACTAACTTATCAATGGTAGTAAATTACAGTGTAAGTCTCATTGACATTAAGAAGAGATTGACATTTTATGAATTGAAGTCCATGCAGACCTAGGTACTATGAGATGTTCCTTTCTCTAGCTATTCTGCAGCCTCTGCTCCTCCACTTGAACTAACTTATCTATGGCAGTAAATTACAGTGTAAGTCTCATTGACATTAAGAAAAGATTGACATTTTATGAATTGAAGTCCATGCAGACCTAAGTAATATGAGATTTTTTTTTCTGCAGCTTCTGCCCCTCCACTCTTCAGAGCCTGTCCACACAAAACACTTTTGTGTGGGCATGCACTGTGCTTTAATGAACACTCATTTGATAATTTGCAGACTTGCCATCCCATCTACCTGGACATGCATACATGTTTAATTTCCTCATTGATATGTCGATATTGTCTTACATAATATAAAACATGAAAAGATGTAAAATTCTCCTTGACACATATTATCTTCTATTATTAGGAGGCAGCAGTGTATCCCGGGTTATCATGCAGAGTGCTATCGTCACTTCAAAAGACTTTGAATCTGATGAAGAATATTCAGATGAAGACCAGATGTAATGTAAACAAAATAATTTGGGGAAATAAATGATTATAGTAAAGTTTTATTTTAATGTCGATCGTTTCACTGTTTATTTGGTCAAATTATTTAAACAACGAGTGAATTACTTATGATATTGGCGTGCTGGTGAATGACTGCGACAGTCCACCCACCGATCCACACACATACACACACACATCCACACACACACATCCATCCGTACGCACACTTCCATGCATGCAAACACACACACATGCACACATAAATCCGCACACACCCACATCCACATCCATTCACAAGCAGACATACATGTACACATCCACACACACATACATCCATCCACACGTACATACACACTTACATCCACAAATCCACAGATACACGTTTGAAAGGTATACACAGACACACACACAAACTAGAGATAAACAATGCAACACTTTTAGGGTTCTTTTAGGTTAAAGGTAATAGCCCTCATTTGCAAAGGCACCATCGGGGGGGGTCTCTAACATAAATATAAGCTCATTGTAGCTTAAAATGAATATTCATCGACGAAACATCAGAGCATTCGATTCTTGGCCAGGATGTAACATTTACATCAGAAATAAGACAGGTCTCTTACAAGCCTGTCACCCAGCCTGGCACTGCCCCAGTCCCGCTACGGCTGTTACCCCCACTCTCCCCACTATGGCAGTCAGCGGGGTTCAGTAAACGGGGAAACCTAGAGGATCTGTCCTGACCCTTTAATTAAGCAGGTTCATGAGCCCTTAAAACCTGGGACCTCTGCTGCAGTCTCATTACATTTCCTATTAAAGCGACTGGAAGATGCCTTGCAGGACTGTCCCCCAGCCTGGCACTGCCCCAGTCCCACTATGGCCATCACCCCCACTCTGCACACTGGCAGTCAGTGGGGTTCAGTAAAGGGAGGAACCCACAAGAACTGCCCTCACCCATTAATTAGGCTGGTTCAGGAGCAGGACCTCTGCGACAGTGTCATTAAAAAAAAATCGCACTCACAATTATATTCATCATATTATTTTTATATAATATAATTATAATTAATTATATATGATTACAGTCATATTCACAAGTTTTATATATATATATATATATATATTCATGTAGTTTGGTGACTTGGGTCACGAAAACTGATTTCTAGACACATTTTTGATGCTCAGCCCACAGCCTCCAGGTAAAGTCAGCAGATGCTCTTCCCTGAAGCTTACAGTCATGGGTTTAGACACCAATGGTAGATAAAAATGCTGGAGAAACTCAGTGGGCGAGGCAGCATCTATGGAGCGAAGGAATAGGTGACGTTTTGTGTCGAGACCCTTCTTCAGACTGATGTGTGGGTGGGGGGGGGTGGGAAGAAAAAAGGAAGAGGCGGAGATAGTGGGCTGTGGGAGAGCTGGGAAGGGGAGGGGAAAGAGGGAGAAAGCAGGGACTACCTGAAATAGCGGTATGAACATCGACCTCCAATTTCAGGTAGTCTTTTCTTTTGACGTCAGCCGCACGCATGGATGCACGTACTACCGGCGCACTGATGTCACCGCCAATCCAAGGGGGGCTGCCGGCCTCACCCCCTGCCATTGTGCAGAGTTACGTGGGGGGTGGCATGCATCCTGGGAAGGTCACATAGTGCTGGAGTAACCCGGCGGGTCGGGCAGCGTCTGTGGAGAGACGGTTTGGGTCGACACCCTTCTTCAGTCTAATGGGAGGTACAGAGATAAGGAAGTGTAAGGAAAGGGAATTAAGTTCAAGGAGAATAGATCATTGTTGGCTAGATCCATGGGAGGCCACCATCGACTCCACAGTCAAAAAAGCCCAACAGAGGATGTACTTCCGGCAGCTGAGAAAACACAATCTGCCGCAAACAATGCTGGTCCAGTTTTATTCTGCCATCGTAGAGTCTGTCCTCACCTTCTCCATCATGGTCTGTGGATCCGTTGGTGCTTACGCAGCCTCCGTGTGCTCTTGAAACAGTGGAAGGAGCCGTTCGCCGGCGTGGGCCCGCCGGTGCTGCCGCAACACCCGCGAGCTGTCAAACGCCTCACCGCATTACGGGCAGTCGTAGGGCTGGCCACTGGTGTGCACGCGCTGGTGAGACAGGGCGGGGGAGGCCATGGCAAAGTGCTCTGCACACACCGGGCTGGGGACGGGACGGTCGCCAGCGTGCACCCGCTGGTGGGACAGCAGGCTGGAGGAGTGGGTGAAGGCCTTGCCGCATTGGGTGCAGGTGTAGGGGCGCTCGCCAGTGTGGGTACGCTGGTGCTCCAGCAGCCTGTTGGAACGGGTGAAGCCCTTGCCACAGTCGCTGCAGGTGTAGGGCCGCTCCCCCGTGTGCAGGCGCCTGTGCACCTTCAGCTCCGTGGACGACTTGAAGCCTTTGCCGCAGTCGAAGCAGGTGAAGGGCCGCACATCGCTGTGCACCCGCCTGTGGACCTTCAGCTCATTCGTCGTCTTGAAGCTCTTGCCGCAGTCGGAGCAGCCATAGGGCATCTCGCCCGTGTGCACCCGCCGGTGAATCTTCAGCTTGTCTGCCCTCTTGAAGTCCTTGCCGCAGTCGGAGCAGACGAAGGACCTATGGTCGACGGCGTGCACCCGCTGGTGGGACAGCAGATAGGTGGAGCAGGTGAAGCCCTTGCCGCATTGGGTGCAGGTGTAGGGGCACTCGTCGGTGTGGGTGTGCTGGTGCTCCAGCAGCCTGTTGGAACGGGTGAAGCCCTTCCCGCAGTCGCTGCAGGTGTAGGGCCGCTCCCCCGTGTGCAGGCGCCTGTGCATCAACAGGTCCGGTGACGATTTGAAGCCTTTGCCGCAGTCGGAACAGGTGAAGGGCCGCTCACTGCTGTGCACCCGCCAGTGCACCCGCAGCCCCGACCACCAGGCAAAGCTCTTGCCGCAGGTGGAGCAGTCATAGGGCTTCTCGCCCGTGTGCATCCGCCGGTGGAGCTCCAGCTGGCTCGGGTGCTGCCACGCCTTGCCACACACGTCGCACACGTAACGCTTCTCCTTGTTGTGCCCCGTCATGTGGTCCTCCATCGAATCTCAGCCCCTCGATGCTCAGCCCGAACACCGAGCAGATGGGGAGGGGGCTCACCGGCACCCTGGTCGCCCTCAATGGCCGCTTACGTCCCCATCTCTCCGTCCACAGCAACGGCTCCTAAACCCTGCAGGAGGAGAACACAGAGGGTCAACAAGTTGGCAAACAGGACATTACTAATGCGTGAACATCACTAATACGTGCAACAAAGGTAAAAGAGTTATAATGGGTGACTTCAATCTACATATAGATTGGGTGAATCAAACTGGCAGGGGTGCTGAGGAAGAGGATTTCTTGGAATGTATGCGGGATAGTTTTCTAAACCAACATGTAGAGGAACCAACGAGAGAGCAGGCTATTCTAGGCTGGGTATTGAGTAATGAGGAAGGGTGCATGACCCCTTGGGCAAGAGTGAATATAATATGGTTGAGTTCTTCATTAGGATGGAGAGTGACATAATTAATTCAGAAACAAGAGTTCTGAACATAAAGAAAGGTAACTTTAAGGGTATGAGATGTGAATTGGCCAAGATAGATTGGCAATTGATTCTTAAAGGGTTGATGGTGGATAGGCAATGGAAGGCATTTAAAGACTGCATGGATGAACTACAACAATTGTTCATCCCAGTTTGGCAAAATAATAAATCAGGGAAGGTAGTGCATCCGTGGATAACAAGGGAAATCAGGGATAGTATCGAAACAAAAGATGAAGCGCACAAATGAACAAGAAAGAGCAGCCTACCAGAGGACTGGGAGAAATTCAGAGTCCAGCAGAGGAGGACAAAGGGCTTAATTAGGAAAGGGAAAATAGATTATGAAAGAAAACTGGCAGGAAACCAGGGGTCAAATGAGATGGAGGAACTGAGTGAAATCCAGGTTAGCCGGGAAGTGGTGTTGGCTAAATTGAATGGATTAAAGGCAGATAAATCTCCAGGGCCAGATAGGCTGCATCCCAGAGTACTTAAGGAAGTAGCCCCAGAAATAGTGGATGCATTAGTGATAATTTTTCAAAACTCTTTAGATTCTGGAGTAGTTCCTGAGGATTGGAGGGTAGCTAATGTAACCCCACTTTTTAAAAAGGGAGGGAGAGAGAAATCGGGGAACTACAGACCCGTTAGTCTAACATCAGTAGTGGGGAAACTGCTAGAATCAGTTATTAAAGATGGGATAGCAACACATTTGGAAAGTGGTGAAATCATTGGACAAAGTCAGCATGGATTTATGAAAGGTGATTCATGTCTAACGAATCTTATAGAATTTTTCGAGGATGTAACTAGTAGAGTGGATAAGGGAGAACCAGTGGATGTGTTATATCTGGACTTTCAGAAGGCTTTCGACAAGGTCCCACAGAAGAGATTAGTATACAAACTTTAAGCACACGGTATTGGGGGTTCAGTATTGATGTGGATAGAGAACTGGCTGGCAGACAGGAAGCAAAGAGTAGGATTAAACGGGTCCTTTTCAGAATGGCAGGCAGTGACTAGTGGGGTACCGCACGGCTAAGTGCTGGGACCCCAGCAATTTACAATATATATTAATGATTTGCACGAGGGAATTGAATGCAACATCTCCAAGTTTGCGGATGACACGAAGCTGGGGGGCAGTGTTAGCTGTGAGGAGGATGCTAGGAGGCTGCAAGGTGACTTGGATAGGCTGAGTGAGTGGGCAAATGCATGGCAGATGCAGTATAATGTGGATAAATGTGAGGTTATCCACTTTGGTGGCAAAAACAGGAAAGTAGACTATTATCTGAATGGTGGCCGATTAGGAAAAGGGGAGATGCAACGAGACCTGGGTGTCATGGTACACCAGTCATTGAAAGTAGGCATGCAGATGCAGCAAGCAGTGAAGAAAGCGAATGGTATGTTAGCATTCATAGCAAAAGGATTTGAGTATAGGAGCAGGGAGGTTCTACTGCAGTTGTACAGGGTCTTCGTGAGACCACACCTGGAGTATTGTGTACAGTTTTGGTCTCCGAATCTGAGGAAAGACATTCTTGCCATAGAGGGAGTACAGAGAAGGTTCACCAGACTGATTCCTGGGATGTCAGGACTTTCATATGAAGAAAGACTGGATAGACTCGGCTTGGGGTTGGACAGGCTAGATGCAGGAAGATTGTTCCCGATGTTGGAGAAGTCCAGAACAAGGGGTCACTGTTTAAGGATAAGGGGGAAATCTTTTAGGACCGAGATGATAAAAACCAGTTTTCACACAGAGAGTGGTGAATCTCTGGAATTCTCTGCCACAGAAGGTAGTTGAGGCCAGTTCATTGGCTATATTTAAGAGGGAGTTAGATGTGGCCCTTGTGGCTAAGGGAATCAGGGGGTATGGAGAGAAGGCAGGTCCAGGATACTGAGTTGGATGATCAGCCATGATCAGGCTCGAAGGGCCGAATGGCCTACTCCTGCATCTATTTTCTATGTTTCTATGTGAAGAGGGGGTGGGGGGAGGGGGGCAGGCTGGCGAGAGTGGGAGAAGAAGAGCGGGGGGGGAGGGGTTTAAGTGGGAGTGAAGCAGGGAGAAGAGGGGGTGAGGGGGAGAAGGGAGGGGGCGAAGGAGCAGAGAGGTGGTGAGGAGGCAAGTGGAGGGGGGAGAGGGGGATGAGGATGGTGGAAGTGAGGGAAGGGGAGAAGGGAAGGGGGGTTAGGAGGCAAGTGGAAAGGGGGAACCACATCGACCTGGGGCGCCGAGCATCCGGGCTCTGCGTCGAGCCGCCCACACGTCCTCCAGCCAGCCCGCGCCCTGACGTCACCCCCAATCCGAGGGGGACTGCCGGGGGGAGGGGGGGGGGTGGCATACATCATGGGAAGAAGGTCACAGAGTGCTGGAATAACTCAGCGGGTCGGGCAGCATCTGTGAGGAATGTGGATAAGTGACGTTTCACAAAAACATAGACAACAGGTGCAGGAGTAGGCCATTCGGCCCTTCGAGACAGCACCGCCATTCAATATGATCATGGCTGATCATCCACAATCTGTACCCCATTCCTGCCTTCTCCCCATATCCCTTGATTCCGTTAGCCCTAAGAGCTAAATTTAACTCTCTCTTGGAAACATCCAGTGAATTGGCCTCCACTGCCGTCTGTGTCAGAGAATTCCACAGATTACACAACACCATTTCCTGACTAATGTGAATTTCCTTCAGTTCCTCCATCACCCTAGGTCCTCTGGCCACGAGTACATCTGGGAGATTTTTTGTGTCTTCCTTAGTGAAGACAGATCTGTTCAACTCGTATGCCATTTCCTCTTTTCCCCATAATAAATTCTGTCATCAAGGGATCCACATATGTCTTAACAAATTTTTTCCTCTTCACAAACCTAAAGAAGCTTTTACTATCCTCCTTTATATTCTTGGCTAGCTTACCCTCGTACTTCATCTTTTCTTTCCCTAATGCCTTTTTAGTTATCTTCTGTTGCTCTTTAAAAGTTTCCCAAACCTCTGGCTTCCCACTCATCTTACTCCCCTTAGAATCTTTCTTCCTCTTTGGAATGAACTGATCCTGCACCTTCTGTATTCTTCCCAGAAATACCTGCCATTGTTGTTCCACTGTCATCCCTGCTAGGGTATCTTTCCAGTCAACTTTGGCCAGCTCCTCCCTCATGGCTCCATCGTCCCCTTTGCTCAACTGTCCCCTTTACCTCCCCCCTCAACTCCATCCAAGGACCCAAACAGTCTTTCCAGATGAGGTTGAAGTTCACCTCTCCTCCAACCACATCTACTGTATCCGCTGTTCCAGGCGTCAAACTTCTCTACATCGGCGAGACCAAGCGCAGGCTCAGTGATGGTTTCGCTGAACACCTCAGCTCAGTTCCTCTTAACCTGGCTGATCTCCCGCTGGGTCAGCACTTCAAATCCCCCTCCCATTCCCAATCTGACCTTTCTGTCCTGGGCCTTCTCCATTGTCAAGAGTGAGGCTCAGTGCAAATTGGAGGAACAGCACCTCATCTTCCAGCATAATGAACATTGACTTCTCTAACTTCAGATAGCCATTGCTTTCTCTCCCCATCCCCTTCCCCTTCCCAGTTCTCCCACTATGCAGTTCTCTCGCCAATGTGCTAAAAGCTGTCATGACCACCCTATCTACCTGTGATGCCACCTTCAGGGAACTATGTACCTGCACTCCTAGATCCCTCTGCTCTATAACATTCCCCCAGCGCCCTGCCATTCACAGTGAAGACCCTGCCCTGGTTTGATTTCTTAAACTGCAACACCCTCCCCACCCCCAAACAATGTGTCCTCCTCCCTGTGGCTCCCTGCCCCCTTACACATGCCGCCTCCTGCTCCTTACCGCTTTTCGCTAATGATTGTTTGCTGTACCATCCAATTAAGTCAGCTGATGATGAAGATGCTCTCCAAGAGGATCTCGATACTATGGTTGAGTGGTCACAAAAATGGGGCATGCAGTTCAACCCTTCCAAATGTGAAACTATGCGTGTCACCGGAAAGAGGAATCCAGGCGAAACATCTTACAATATACTTGGTGCCACCCTTGAAGAATCCAAACGAACCAAGTATCTTGGCATCAAATTGCAGAATGATCTGCGTTGGAATGGTCAGACTCATCATGCAACGGTGAAAGCAACAGGTGTCCTAAACTTTCTGAGGCGCAACTTTCATAATTGTTCAGCTTCTGTCAAGGAGAAGCTATACTTCACCCTCGTTAGACCTCGTTTGGATTACGCAGTTGCAGCATGGGACCCATACACAAATATAAACATTTCTTCCATCAAACGTGTCCAAAGACAGGCAGCTCGATTTGTTACTAACACCTATGAGAGAGAAGCGAGTGTCACCAAACGTCTGAATTCTCTGGGGTGGAACCCTCTCCAGGACAGACGTGAAGCTCACCGTTTGACCTGTTTTTACAAAATGTTAAGTGGTCAGCTCGACATAGACTACAAGACCTACACCAAACCCAAACCAATTAGGAGCAGACGAGGGCATTCGATCCAATTTGTGATCCCAGCTACAAAGACAGATGTGGACAGCAATTCGTTCTTCCCCCGCACAATTAAAGCATGGAATAATCTCCACCCAACTATAGTTACCCAACCAGATGCAACTACATTTAAAGTAGCTCTTAATTCCCAATAACCCTTTCTGGCTTAAGCCCTCCCTTCACCACCTCCAGTTTAAATTTCATTTGGAATATTTTGGAGGACCAAGAAACCAAGAACAAGAACCCCCCCGCCCTAAACAATGTGAACCCCCACCCCCACCTGGCTTCCAGCTCCCTTCCCTGGCTCACTTGACCCCTGCCCCCCATTCATCTCCCTCGGCAAGTATGATGTTGTGGGAATTACAGAGACATGGCTGTACAGGGCCTCTACAGGGCCAGGGCTGGGAACTGGATATTCAAGGGTATACCTCCTATCGAAAAGGCAGACAGGTTGGCAGAGAGGTGGGGTAGCTCTGTTGGTGAGGAATGAAATTCAGTCCTTTGAAAGGGGTGACATTGAATCAGGAGATGTGGAGTCTATGGATAGAACTGAGGAATTGCAAGGGTAAAACTACCCTAATGGGACTTATCTACAGGCCCCCAAACATTAGCCTGGATATAGGGTGCAAGTTGAATCACAAGTTAAAATTGGCATGTCGTACAGGTAATGCTACGTTTGTTATGGGAGATTTCAACATGCAGGTAGACTGGGAAAATCAGGTTGGTACTGGACCCTAAGAAAGGGAGTTTGTGGAGTGCCTCCGTGATGGATTCTTAGAGAAGCTTGTATCGGAGCCAGCCAGGGACAAGGCAATTCTGGATTTAGTGTTATGTAATGAAACAGATTTGATAAAGGAACTCGAGGTTAAGGAGCCATTAGGGGGTGGTGGCCATAATATGGTCAAGTTTAATCTACAATTGGAGAGGGAGAAGGGTAAATTGGAGGTGTCATTATTACATTTGAACAAAGGGGACTATGGGGCCATGAGGGAGGAGCTGGCCAAAGTTGACTGGAAAGATACACTAGCAGGGATGACAGTGGAACAAAAATGGCAGGTATTTCTGGGAATGATACAGAAGGTGCAGGATCACTTCATTCCAAAGAGGAAGAAAGACCCTCCCCCATATCTCACTGACCTCCTCTCCCCCTACCAACCCTCACGGTCCCTCAGATCCACATCAGCCGGTCTCCTCTCCATCCACAAGTCCAACCTCCGCAGTTTTGGGGACAGAGCCTTCTCCAGGGCAGCTCCCAGGCTCTGGAACTCCCTCCCCCAACTGATCCGCAATTCCGTGTCCCTCACCATCTTCCAGTCCCGCCTCAAGACCCATCTCTTCACCTCTGCCTATCCTTAGCCCCACGTCCCCCTCCCTTTTCATCTGTGCATTAATTGCCTCATATTGTGTTTTGTATTGAATTCTGTCTTTACTTTGTGTACTAGTCATGTCTCTACTATTTATTTCATTCCCCTTACATGTTTTTCCTCTACATGCTCAATTTTTGTAAGGTGTCCTTGAGACTCTTGAAAGCGCAAAAATTGACATTTTCGGCGGGTTTTACGCTGGAAACAATGGTAAGTGCTTACCTGCAGTTCATCGCGTGTACTCCACTTGGAGTAGCGTAGCAACAGTACGGGTCATGGGTCGTGACCTCGACTGCCGTGAAACCTCCCTATGGAGAGAAGGCAGGTACAGGATACTGAGTTGGATGATCAGCCATGATCACATTGAATTGCGGTGCTGGCTCGAAGGGCCGAATGGCCTACTCCTGCACCTGTTGTAAATATATAAGCATCTGGAGACGCTGCACCGCGGCCTCCCGCCGTCAGGGGCGCTGCAGCTGGAGGACCAGAGGGCGCCCAGACCTCCCTCGGGCCGCCGGCCGCAGGATCGCCCTCGGGAAGGGAAGGGGAAAGGACGCGAGGCCGGGCGGCGGCGGCGGCTGTTCCTACCTGAGCTCCTCCCCGGCGTTGACCGGAGGCCTCGTCCCGACGGCGGCGACAACGCACCGGCCCCGCCTCACGTGACCGGCGACCAGGCCCCGCCTCCCCCACACTGACGGACAGCGCCAGCGGCCAACGACGTCACACAGGACCAGGTACCGCCCCCTCCCGGCGTCCGGCCAATCAGAGCCGCGTTCCCGCCCCTCCCCAGCGTCGGATAGGTCGAGCCGTAAGCCCCGCCCTTCGGACAGGCAGCTCCCTCCGCCAATGGGAGCCGCACATCCCGCCCTAGCAACGGTTGTCACGACGCGACCGGCCCGCCCCCGCGGCTCCTGCACCACGTGATGGGGGAAGACTATGGGCAACTTTTCAGGTCGGGACACTCGGCTACTTGTCAAACTTTGTTCCAGTTGACAAATGTCATTCTCTGGTTTTAGTTAACTATCCCACATCCTGCCTCCCTTTTATTGATAGCGGTATGAATATTGATTTCTCTAACTTCAAGTAACCCTTACATCCCCTTTCTCTCCATCCCTCCCCCACCCAAGTCAAACCAGCTTCAAAGTCATCTTGTTGAGTCTCATTGTCTGTAACTCGATTTCACCGAGCCCACAGCTAACAATGGCCTGTTTCCTTTAACATCGTCATTTTTTTTGCATATCCTTAGCATTTGCTTTGTTCTGTCATTTTCACACCTCACCCTTCCATATCTTTAGTCTCCCTCTTCCCTGACTCGGTCTGAAGAAGGGTCTCGACCCACAACTTTACCCATTTCTTTTCTCTAGAGATGCCGTCTGACTTATTCCTGCTTTTTGTGTCTATCCCCCTTTTTTCCTCTCTCTTCCCTGCATCCCACCTGAACTGGACCCTCTCTCTCCATTCCTCCCCCACCCAAGTTAAAGTCATTTAGTGTTTAAGACGTAAATGCAGATGCTGGAAAATCGAAGGTAAATCAAAATGCTGCAGAAACTAAGCGGGTGTGGCTAGAGGCAGGAAATATGTTCCCGATGTTGGGGGAGTCCAGAACCAGGGGCACGGTTTAAGAAGGAGTAAGCCATTTAGAACGGAGACGAGGAAACACTTTTTCTCACAGAGCGGTGAGTCTGTGGAATTCTCTGCCTCAGAGGGCGGTGGAGGCCGGTTCTCTGGATACTTTCAAGAGAGAGCTAGATAGGGCTCTTAAAAATAGCGGAGTCAGGGGATATGGGGGGAAGGCAAGAACGGGTACTAATTGGGGATGATCAGCCATGATCACATTGAAAGGCGGTGCTGGCTCGAAGGGCCAAATGGCCTACACCTGCACCTATTGTTTATTGCCTGGGATCGACACTCCAACCGCGGCCTATAGGATTTCGACACCGTGGAGCTCCCAGTCTCGGTTAGAGGCTGAAGTCGGGAAGCTCCAAGTCGCAGGGGGTTCGACTAGCCCCGACGCGGGGTCTGATCATCCGGAGCGGGGGAGCTCAGATCCCCACCGATGCGGGAGCCTGATCGCCCCGACGCGGAAGGCCCAATCGCCGGCTACAGGAGCCAAGATCGCCCTGACAACAGAAGGTTCAAGTGTCCCGACCGCGGAAGAAGAAAGAAGAGAAGAGATTGAACTTTTTTTCTCGCCTTGCATCACAGTGAGGAATGTGGAGGTGTCACTGTGGTGGATTTTTATGTTAAAATGTATTTTGTGTGTCTTGACAGTAGGGGGCTTTAATTAAGTTCGACGTTAAACAGCTGCTATAATAATATGGCCCTATTGTGTGATAAGAAGGCACCACAGGACATTAGCTTCAGACATGTGTTCTTTGAAAAAAGCCACCTTATCTATGCTTCTACTGTTGTGTAGGTCGATCTGCAAAGCCTGCTTTTAGCCCACTCGGCCCCAATATATCTGCTATATCTAAAATAAAATGTCAACTACGGCATTAACCCTGACAGGTGGGAAAGGCAGAGGGTTAGGGGCTAGACGTGGGCATGTGGAACTAGCTTCGATAGGCATGGCTGAGTGTTCCTGCGCTGTGGGACTGACGGGGCTCAACGGGGTAGTAGTTTGATGCTCCAGCCTGCAGCAACCCAGGAGAACTCTTCCAGATGCTTCATTAGTTTGTTGTTCTGCACATCGACCTGGAGGCGATTAAATCACCCGCTCAATTTTACCAAAACTTATACACATCTAAAATTAAAATAGAAGATAGTAAAATTATATTTTTTTTAGATAACTGTAATCTTCCAAAACTGGACCTTTTGGAACAAGAGGAACTTGGAGCTCAAATTACAATTAAAGAAATAGGTGAAACAATAAAACCGTTGAAAAATGGTAAGACACCGGGACCAGATGGTTTTAGTAATGAATTTTATAAAACATTTCATGAGATAACGACCCCTTATTTATTTAATTTATACTCCCATGCTTTTAAAGAAAACAAACTACCTGAAACACTAACAGAATCAACTATTATGCTTATTCCAAAAAAAGATAAAGATTTAGAAGATCCGGGCTCATACAGAGCTATATCACTTTTAAATACAGACCAGAAAATCTTAGCAAAGACTTTAGCAAGAAGATTAAGCAAATATATTAGTAAATTGATAAACCCTGATCAAACGGGGTTTATACCCAAAAGATACTCATTTAATAATTTGAGACGTCTGTTTAATATAATGTACTCGCATAAAGTAGAGTAAGAAGATATATCAATTATTTCTTTGGATGCAGAGAAAGCATTTGATCAGGTAGTGTGGCAATACTTATATAAAGTACTACAAAAATTTAATATGGGAGAGAATTTTATAACATGGGTAAAATTATTGTATGATAAACCGATGGCAAGAATTTTAACTAACATGTTATCTCAAAAATTTCAACTATCAAGGGATAATAGGCAGGGATGTGCGTTATCACCCCTGCTATTTGCCCTTATGATAGAACCCCTGGCTGAAAGTATAAGAATTCATCCGAATATTCAGGGCTATAATACCAGTGACTCAAAGAATAAAATCTCATTATATGCAGACGATATACTTTTATATATTACAGAGTCACAAACGAGCATACCAAATGTATTAAATTTAATAGAGGAATTTGGGTCTTTTTCTGGATATAGAATAAACTGGAATAAAAGTGAAATCATGACATTAAAACCTCAAGAACCTACACACTTATTGAAGTTCCCCTTTAAAATCGCAACAGAAAATTTTAAATATTTGTGTATTCAGATTACTAGAAAATATAAAGCATTATTCAACGCTAATTTCATACCTTTATTAAATAAACTTAATACGCTGATTAAATTTTGGAAAACACTTCCTTTATCATTATTAGGTAGAATAAATGCAATAAAAATGATCTTCCTACCACAATTACTATACCTATTTCAGTCTATACCGGTATATACACCAAAATATATATTTTTTAAATTAGACTCTAATATTACTAATTTTATTTGGGACTATAGATCACATAGAATTACAAAAAAACACTTATGTAAACCAAAAGAGGTCGGGGGACTTTAACTTCCGAATTTTATGTATTATTACTGGGCAGTGCATATTAAGAATATGATTTATTGGCTGGATAGTTCTACCCAACAGACAGAATGGTTAAAATGGAGAAAGAAGATTGTCATCCTTGTAATATAGGAACGATCCTCTTCTCCCCGAAAAAACTGAATAACACAATATATAAGAAGAACCCAATTATATATGGTACAATAAGAATTTGGAAACAAATAAAATTATCTTTATAATTAAGAAATTTATCATTGTTAATGCCAATAGCGAATAACCCTTTATTTAAACCATCTCTTATTGATAAAACATATAACCAATGGGAAAGTCTCGGAATTAGAAGGATCGGGGATATGTACAAAATGGGAAACCTACTATCATTCCAACAATTACAATTAAAATTTAAACTGAAAAACAACCAATATTTTAAATATCTTCAGATTTGCGATTTCATGAAAAAATATATACAAGGATATCAAAAAATAACTCCTGAATTATTGGAAGAAGCAATGAATATTGAAGCTGACTCACAAAAATTAATATCATATTTATATAATAGTATTCTAAATATAGACCTACCATCGACAGAGGTACTTAGAGAAGAGTGGGAACGGGAACTAATGATAAAAATTATGAAGGTTACATGGGAAAAGTATTTGATATATATTCACAAATGTTCAATTAATGTAAGACATAATCTAACTCAATTTAAAATTGTACATAGATTATATTATTCAAAAACAAGATTGAACAAATTTTATCCAAATATATCCCCCATTTGTGATAAATGTCTATCCCAAAACGCAACTATAACACACTCCTTAGTCTCCTGCACAAAACATTATAGATTTTGGAGTGATATTTTCGAAATATTTACAAAATTATTCAAGATAAGAATGGAACCTAATACTGAAATGATTATATTTGGAGTAATGGAAGATGGGAATAAATTGAACACATCTCAAAATTTATTTTTTAACTATGGTTTAATAATAGCAAAAAAATTAACACTTAAATTTTGGAAAAATACATCAATACCAACGCTTAAAATGTGGATTGCAAGTATGTTGGACACCGCACATCTTGAGGAAATGCGATTCCTCCTAATGGATAAATCAGACCAATTCATAACGAGTTGGTCTCCATTTGTCGTCTTCTTGGAATCATATGGTGCAACACAATTGTAAAAACTAACTGTTTCAGGACAGGACGAGGGTTGGTCAAGATTATAAACAATGATCTCCCTTTTTTTTTTTTTCTTTATGCCTTATTCTCTTATTTCTATTTTCTTTTCCTCAACAACTTTCTTCACTCATTCGTCTTTCTTTTTCTTCACACACTATATATCTCACGCTTTTCTATCCTTTACTATCTAATTTCTTTTTCTTATTCTAATCTTTCTTTAATATAACAAAAAAAAAAAGCTGTACATAAAATGTATTATGCAAATATATATTAGGCACTTTGGTGCCATACTTCTTACTTCTGACTTACTTCTAATAAAATAAAATATATATATTTTTTTAATCACCCGTTCACACGTAGCTGCCAGAGCAAACAGTGTATATGCTGTGATGACGAACGCAATAAATGCAATATCTAGTGCAGAACAGTGCAAGACAGCCTGGGGTAGCACGGACGAGAGGGGCCAAAGGGCCTGTCTCCGGGCAGGGCGACCACTGACACTGTCTGTGTAGAGTTTTCACGCTCCCCGTGGTGGACAGGATGCGGGTCGCGGCAGGGGAGGTGAGCTCAGCCTTCCAAGCCTCAATCCGAGCTCTGCCTTCCTCCCGCGCATCCTAGCCCTGACAGGCCGAGTGCCGCCTCCTTCCTCACCAGACAACAACTGAGGGGGAAAACACAGAAGAAACCTCTTCCAACCCCCCGAATCCCCCAGGGAATGTCCCTGCCCTGCCTTTGAAATCAAGCCGTCACAATCGTGCACGATTAGTTAGCATTATTCTTTTTTTAATATATAGAGGAAAGCTGATCAAGTTCAAGTTTGAATTTATTGTCACATGCACCAATTAAGGTACAGTGATATTGGAGTGACCATACAGCCATAGTAAGTAAAAAGCAACAAGACACAGCCACATAAAATAAAATTTAACATCAACATCCACCACAGCGGAATCCACATTCCTCACTGTGATGGAAGGTAATAAAGTTCAATCATCTTCCTCGTTTGTTCACCCGTGGTCGAGGCTGTAGAACCCTCCGCAGTCGCCGCTGCCGACGGTCCGATGTCCGAAGCCCTCGCGTCGGGATGATGGAAACCCCGGCGTCGGGACGGATTGGAACACTCCGCAGCGTGGAGCTCCCGAGTCGGCCTCTTCTTACCGGAGACCGCGGGCTTCGCGGTGTTAAAGTCCACAGGCCCCGCGGTTGGAGCTCTTCACAGGCGATCCTCGGCAAAGGATCACAGGCTCTGTGATGTTAAAGTCCGCGCGCCCGTCGAGGTAGGTGACTGAAAAAAAGTTTCCCCCAATTTCCCCCCCCCCCACCCCCCACATAAAACAAACCAAGAAACACTAAAACATACTTTTAAAACATACTTAAAATAATAAAAACAGTAGAAGGGACAGACAGACTGTTGGCGAGGCAGCCAGTGCTGGTGGCGCTACCCGGTTGACACTGATTATTTGGGGGGCTATCTACTTTTTTTTTTCCCTTAAAAAAAAGACATTTATTTCATTGGAATACAACTTGGCTCCAACGGGTTAACGGGCAAAAACCTTTGTTTACCTCAGCCAGAGTCTTGCGGCCATCCAAGTGCGGAGAGTGAGATCCCAACGTTCGGAGTTGAGGGGGAATGGCCGGGGGAAGGGAAGCGGTGACTCCGGATTAATCCTGATGCCTTTCCCCAGCGAACAGAGAGAGGAATGACGGAGAGATGGCCCATTAGGGGGGGAGGGGGGGGATGATGTCGATGACTGGTCGGCTCGGACCTTGCCTCCCATTCCAAGAATGGACACCTCATTCTCGACAGGGCCAAGGAGGGCTTATAACAGGAACACTTCTCCATCCGTTTCCCACCACGGATGGCTGACTTGCTGAGTTCTACCGGCACTTTGGAGGGGAATGGACAGGCGACGTGTCGGGTCAGGACCCTTCTTTGGACCGATGAAGTCAAGGGAGAAAGCTGGAAAAAAGAGATGGGGTCGGGACAGACTCCAGGACTTGATTACGAAGGGATGGGG
The DNA here is from genome assembly GCF_010909765.2 of Amblyraja radiata. Lineage (NCBI taxonomy): Eukaryota > Metazoa > Chordata > Chondrichthyes > Rajiformes > Rajidae > Amblyraja > Amblyraja radiata. Next base: position 57,638,715 of record NC_045970.1, on the reverse strand, counting down.
GGGGGGGGGGGGGGGGGGAGTCTCCTTAAATTTGGAGAATTCAATGTTCATGTCATTGGGTTGTAAGCTATGAGGTGCTGTTCCTCCAGTTTGCGTGTCACCTTATTCGGGCATTGGAGGAGGCCCAGGACAGAAAGATCAGTGTGGGAGTGGGAAGGTGAGTTAAAATGGTCAGCAACCGGGAAATTCAGCAGGCCTTGGCGGACCGAGCGCAAGTGTAGGGTGAAATGCCCGCCTAGTCTAGATACAGGAACAGCAGATGATGGTTTACAAAAAGTGTCACAATCTCCTGGAGTAACTTGCACCTCTGGAGAGCATGGACAGGCAACATTCTAGGTCAGGACCCTTCTTCGGACTGCTTGGTGTGGGGGGGTGGAGAAAGTTGGAAAGGAGAGGTGGGAGTATTCGCCTTTGATTCCCTTCCCTCTACAGATGCGGCCTGACCCACTGACCTACAGACCCATTCCTCCACTACTTTACAAGGAATGGACAGACGACGTTTTGAGTCAGGACACTTCTTCAGACTGAGTCTGAAGAAGGGTTTCGGCCCGAAACGTCGCCTATTTTCTTCGCTCCATAGATGCTGCTGCACCCGCTGAGTTTCTCCAGCAATTTTGTGTACCTTCTCACTTCTTCAGACTGATTGGAGAGGGTGGGGGAGGAAGCTGTAAAAGAGAGATGGGGGCAGGACAAAGCCTGGCTAGTGATAGGTGGACACAAAATGCTGGAGTAACTCAGCGGGACAGGCAGCATCTCTAGAGAGAAGGAATGGGTGATGTTTCAGGTTGAGACCCTTCTTCAGCACTGATAGGTGGATATAGGTGAGGGAAACACAAGAAACTGAAGATGCTGGAATCTTGCATAGAACACAATTTAGTTAGATGCACAGAATCTCTTGCCCAGAGTAGGGGAATCGAGGACCAGAGGACATGACCAAAAGCAGGCAGGTGGGATGAGTGTAGCCGGGACATATTGGTTGGTGTGGGCAAGTTGGGCCGAAGGACTTGTTTCCACACTGTATCACACTGTGGCTCTAACACGAACTGCTGCAATAACTCGGCGGGTCAGGCAGCATCTGTAGAGAACATGGATAAGTGACGTTTCTCAGAGTGCTGGAATAACCCAGCAGGTCATGCAGCATCTGTGCAGAACATGGAGAGGTGACATGTCGGGTTGGGACCCTTCTTCAGACTGACACTATGTTTACAGATGAGGGGGTGATCGGCAGATGAGTGGAGTAAGTGACAGAGGCGAGAGAAAATGAGGAGATAAAAATGTGTGAGATAAGGAGAGAGGAATGTCTATGTGCAGCTTGAAGGGACATTGGTCAGGTAGCATTTGGAGTATTGCATACAGTTCTGGTCATTCCATTACAGGACTGATGTGGAGGCTTTGGGGAAGGTGCAGAGATGGTTAACCAGAATGGTTTAAAAACAAGGAACTGCACATGCTTGTTAAGAAAAAAGGACACAAAGTGCTGGAGTAACTCAGCGGGACAGGCAGCATCTCATGAGAGAAGAAATGGGTGACATTTCAGGTCAAGACTGAACAAGGGTCTCGACCTGAAACGTTACCCATTCCTTCCAGCATTTTATGTCTACCTAACCAGGCAGGGTGCTGATTACAGCTCAGCTTTTAATACAATCATACCCAGCAAGCTGATCACAAAAATGCTAGACCTTGGCCTCAGCAGTCAACTGTGTCGGTGGATATTGGACTTTCTCAGTGAACGCCCACAGACGGTGAGACTTGGACCCTACACCTCAACATCCCTGACCCTCAGCACAGGAGCACCGCAGGGCTGTGTGCTCAGTCCGCTCCTCTACGCCCTATACACACATGACTGCTTGCCCCATCACCCCGCAAATCTATATTACTAAAACTCTGTTCTTGACCGGTTTTGGCTTTCTGTGCTGCGGTTTCCGAGAGTACGCCGCCACCTACGGCCGTCATTTTTGGCCACCTCGCTCAGAGCCCCCCTCCGCCGCATGTGTGCCGAGGATCTTTCCCGTCGATTAAAATTGACAGAGATATTAATGTTTTTACAACATTCCCCATTCTCTCTGCTGCCCCTGCTGGAGGGAGGGAGAGGGACTATAACACCAGGAAGTGTTGTGCCTCAATCAGTCTCTACAAGTGGTGTGCCTCAATCAGTCTCTGCAAGTGGTGTGCCTCAATCAGAGCTTTGAATGACACTGACAAATGTCTACAGCACTGTGAGTACCCTTAATTTGGTTTGAAAATGAAAATATGGTTAGAGGTAAAAAAAGCACTGCCTGCAAATGGTTGTTTGGGTTTGGGTTGAAGTAAAAAGGCACTCTCTCTCCCCCCCCCCCCCCCTCTCCTCTCCCCCCCCCTCCCTCTCCTCTCCCCCCCCCCTCCCTCTCCTCTCCCCCCCTCCCTCTCCTCCGCTCCTCCTCTCCTCTCCCCCCCCTCTCCTCTTCCCCCCCCCCTCCTTCTCCCCCCCCCCCTCCCTCGCGTATAGAGAGGAGGTGCACAGACTTTCTGAGTGGTGTGCTCACAACAATCTCTCTCTGAACACTAAAAAGACAAAGGAGATCATCACTAATTTCAGGCGACATAGAGCGGAGCTCAGGTCACTGGAGATAGGGGGCAAGGAGGTGAAGAGAGTGCCTAGTTTTAAATTTCTGGGGATCAACATCAGTGAAGATCTTAAATGGTCTGTGAACTCTGCTGTAGTTGTAAAAAAGGCGCAACAGAGACTTTACTTCCACAGAACACTGAGGAAGGCCCACCTGTCTGCTAAACTGCTGGAGTCTTTCTACCGCTGTTCGGTAGAAAGCATACTGACTTACTGCATAACTGCCTGGTTTGGGAACTGTTCAGCAGCTGACAGAGCAGCTCTCCAGAAGGTGATAAAAACTGCCCAGGGTATCATTGGACTCCCCCTGCCCCCTCTGGAGGACATTTACCACTCCAGATGCCGCAGCAGGACCTGTAATATCGTGAAAGACATTACACATCCTTGTCACCACCTTTTCACACTGCTGCCCTCAGGAAAAAGGTACAGGTCGCTAAAGTCACGCACTGCCAGACTCAAGAACAGCTTTTACCCATCAGCAATCTTGGAACTGAACTCTGTCTCGGGAGCGGGTTATGGGGAAGGAGGGGGCGTGGGAGACAGTGTTAATTTATGTAAATGTGAATCCATGGGTGGGTTTGGGGAGGGAGGGAGTGTAAAAAGTATGAGTATGTGAATGTTTGAAGTTCTTTTAAATGGAGAGACACAGTAATCTCGTTGTATGTGACACATGCAATGACAATAAAGCATTCTGAATCTGAATCTGAACCAGCGCCTATCCACGTGTGCCAGCAGGCTGGAGGAGCAGGCAAAGGCCTTGCCACAGAGCGGGCAGGTGATGGGGCGCTGGCCGGTGTGGACTGGCTGGGTATGCAGGTGAAACCCTTGCCACACTCAGCGCACACAAAAGGTCTCTCTCTGGTGTGTATCCGCTGATGCTCCCGCAGCCCCCGTGCTCTCTTGAAACGCTTGCTGCAGTGGGAGCAGCCACTCACCGGCGTGGATCCGCCAGTGCTGCCGCAACACCCGCGAGCTGTCAAACGCCTCACCACAGTATGGACAGTCTTAGGCCTGGCCACTGGTGTGCACGCGCTGGTTAGACATGGCGTGGGAGGCAGTGGCAAATTGCTCTCCACACACCGGGCTGGGGATGGGACGGTCGCCGGCGTGCACCCGCTGGTGGGACAGCAGATAGGTGGAGCGGGTGAAGGCCTTGCCGCACTCGGTGCAGGTGAAGGGGCGCTCGCCGGTGTGGATGCGCTGGTGCAGCTGTAGGCTGCCGGATTGGGTGAAGCCCTTACCGCAGTCGCTGCAGGTGTAGGGCCGATCCCCGGTGTGCAGGCGCATATGGACCTTCAGGTGCGTCGACGACTTGAAGCCTTTGCCGCAGTCGGAGCAGGTGAAGGGCCGCTCCCCGGTGTGGAAGCGTGAGTGCACCTTCAGGTGCGTGGATGATTTGAAGCCTTTGCCGCAGTCGGAGCAGGTGTAGGGCCGTTCCCCGGTGTGCAGACGCCTATGGATGTTCAGGTCCGTGGATGACTTGAAGCCTTTGCCGCAGTCACTGCAGGTGTAGGGCCATTCTCCGGTGTGCAGGTGCCTGTGCGCATTTAGGTCCGTGGACGTCTTGAAGCCTTTGCCGCAGTCGTTGCAGGTGTAGCGCCGCTCTCCGGTGTGCAGGCGCCTGTGCAGATTCAGTTCCGTGGTCGACTTGAAGCCTTTGCCGCAGTCGGAGCAGGTGAAGGGCCGCTCACTGCTGTGCACCCGCCGATGTCTCTTCAGCTCATATGTTGTCTTGAAACTCTTGCCGCAGTCGGAGCAGCCATGGGGCTTCTCGCCCGTGTGCACCCGCCGGTGAATCTTCAACTGGTGTGCCCTCTTGAAGTCCTTGCCACAGTCGGAGCAGCCAAAGGGCCCGTGGATGAGACGGTCATCGGCGTGCATCCGCTGGTGCTCCAGCAGATAGGTGGAGCAGGTGAAGCCCTTGCCGCACAGGGCGCAGGTGTACGGGCGCCCGTCGGTGTGGGTGCGCTGGTGCTCCATCAGGATTTTGGAGCAGGTGAAGCCCTTCCCGCAGTCGCTGCAGGTGTAGGGCCGCTCCCCGGTGTGCAGGCGCCTGTGCATCAACAGGTCCGGCGACGACATGAAGCCTTTGCCGCAGTCGGAGCAGGTGAAGGGCCGCTCACTGCTGTGCAACCGCCGGTGCTGCTGCAGTCCCGACCAACCGGCATAGGTCTTGCCACAGATGGAGCAGATATAGGGCTTCTCACCCGTGTGTACCTGCTGATGGATCTTCAGGGCCTGCGCCGTCTTGAAGCTCTTGCCGCAGTCGGAGCAGTCAAAGGGGCATTCTCCCGTGTGCACCCGCCGGTGGGACTCCAGCTGGAATGGGTGCTGCCAGGCCTTGCCACACATGTCGCACTCATAACGCTTCTCCTTATGCCCCGTCATGAGGTCATTTACCGAAGTTCAGCCCCTTGAAGCTCAGCCCGCACACCGAGCAGATGGGAGGGGCACACCGGCACCCTAGCCGCCCTCAAAGGCCGCTCACAACCCCGTCTCTCCGTCCACAGCAACGGCTCCTAAACCCTGCAGGAGGGGAACACAGAGGGTCAACAAGCTGGCAAACAGGACATTACTAACGTGTGAACAATACTAGTGCTTGAAGGGACGGGGGGGGGGGTGGATGAGCAGGGGGGGAGAGGGTGGGGGGGAAGGGGACGGGAGGAGGGGTTAAGGGGGAGTGAGGGGGGGAGGGGTTAAGGGGAGTGAGGGGGAGAAGAGGGGGTGAGGGGGAGAAGAGGGGGTGAGGGGGAGAAGGGAGGGGACGAAGGAGCATAGAGGTGGTGAGGAGGCAAGTGGAGGGGGGTAAGGAGACAAGTGGGGGAAGGTTGGGGGGCCACATCGATCTGGGGCGCCGAGCATCCGGGCACCGCATCAAGCCGCCCGCACATCTGCCAGCCAGCCGCCCTGCGCTATGACGTCTGCCACACGTACAGCGTGCTGACATCACCCCCAATCCTAGGGAAACTGCCAGCACCGCCATTCAATTTGTTCATGGCTGATCATCCACAATCAGTACCTTGTTCCTGCTTTCTCCCCATATCCCTTGATTCCGTTAGCCCTAAGAGCTAAATCTAACTCTCTCTTGAAAACGTCCAGTGCATTGGCCTCTGTGAATAAGCTGTAGAAGCATCCACTCGCCACTGCCTGCCATTCTGAAAAGGACCCGTTCACTCCTACTCTTTGCGTCCGGTCTGCCAACCAATTGTCTATCCATGTCAACACCTTACCCCCAATACCATGTGCTCTAATTTCAGTCACCAGTCTCCCGTGCAGGACCTTATCAAAGGCTTTCTGAAAGTCTAGATACACTACATCCACTGGCACAGCTTCATCCATTTTACTTGTCACATCCTCAAAAAATTCTAGAAGATTAATCAAGCATGATTTCCCTTTCATATATCCATGTTGACGGACTAATCCTTTTACTGCTATCCAAATGCCCCATTATTACCTCTTTAATAATTGACTCCAGCATCTTTCCCACCACCAAAGTCAGGCTAACTGGTCTGTAAAATCCCCGTTTGCTCTCTCGCTCCTTTCTTGAAAAGTGGGATAACATTAGTTATCCTCCAATCCACAGGAACTGATCCTGAATCCATTGAACATTGGAAAATGATCACCAATGCATCCACTATTTCTAGAGCCACCTCCCTGACGACCCTGGGATGCAGACCATCAGGCCCAGGGGATTTATCATCCTTCAGTCTCATTAGCCTACCCAATACTATTTCTCGCCTAATGAAAATTTCTTTCAGTTCCTCTACCCCCTTAGATCCTCTGTCCTCCAGTACATCTGGGAGATTGTTTGTGTCTTCCTTAGTGAAGACAGATCTGAAGTACCTATTCAACTCTTCTGTCATTTCCTTCTTGCCCATAATAATTTCACCCATGTCTGCCTTCAAGGAACCCACATTTGACTTTGCTACTCTTTTTCCCTTAACATATCTAAAGAAGCTTTTACTGTCCTTCTTTATATTCCTGGCCAGCTTCCCCTCGTACTTCACCTTTTCAGCCCGTATTGCCCGTTTTGTTTCCTTCTGTTGTCCTATGAAAGTTTCCCAATCCACTGGCTTACGGCTACTCTTTGCTGTGTTATACATCTTTTCTTTTAGTTTTATTCTATCCCTAACTTCTCTTGTCAGCTGTCGAAGAACACTAGAATCTTTTGAAAAACGCTATCATCGCCTCCTGTAAGGAACCAATTGGGTTCAAGTCAAAAAAACATTAAGATTGGTTTGACAATGATGACATAAAAATCCAACAACACATCGATTAAAGGAGAAAACCATACAAAATGATCAACAGTCGGCGTACTACCTAAATAATAATAATAATAATGGATGGGATTTATATAGCGCCTTTCTAGAATACTCAAGGCGCTTTACATCGCATTATTCATACATTCCTCAGTCACACTCGGTGGTGGTGAGCTACTTCTGTAGCCACAGCTACCCTGGGGCAGGCTGACGGAAGCGTGGCTGCTAATCTGCGCCTACGGCCCCTCCGACCACCACCAATCACTCACACACATTCACACACAGGCAAAGGTGGGTGAAGTGTCTTGCCCAAGGACACAACGACAGTATGCACTCCAAGCGGGATTCGAACCGGCTACCTTCCGGTCGCCAGACGAACACTTAGCCCATTGTGCCATCTGTCGTCAAGTTGGGAAAATGGCATCAAGTTGGGAAAAGGGGATTTACAACGGGATCTGGGGGTCATTGTTCATCAGTCTATGAAAGTAAGCATGCAGGTACAGCAGGCAGTGAAGAAAGCGAATGGCATGTTGGCCTTTATAACAAGAGGAGTTGAATATAGGAGCAAAGAGGTCCTGCAGTTGTACATGGCCCGAGTGAGACCACACCTGGAGTGTTGTGTGCAGTTTTGGTCCCCTAATTTGAGGAAGGACAGTCTTGCTATTGAGGGAGTGCAGTGTAGGTTTACAAGGTTAATTCCCGGGATGACGGGACTGTCATATTCTGAGAAAATGGAGCGGCTTGGCTTGTATACTGTGGAATTTAGATGGGTGAGAGGGGATCTTATTGAAACAGATAAGATTATTAAGGGTTTGGATACGTTAGAGGCGGGAAACATGTTCCCGATTTTGGGGGAGTCCAGAACCAGGGGACAGTTTAAGAATAAAGGATTGTGACTCTGTGGAATTCTCTGCCTCAGAGGGCGGTGGAGGCAGGTTCTGTGGATGTTTTCAAGAGAGAGCTTGATAGGGCTCTTAAAAATAGCGGAGTCAGGGGATTTCTGAGGAGGCTTAAGAAAGTTCACCTGTCCCCCCAGATCCTGTCCAACTTCTACCGCTGTACCATTGAAAGAATCCTGACCACCTGCTTCACGGTATGGTACAGCAGCTGCACCACAGCTGACAGGAAGGCACTGCAACGGGTGGTGAAAACCGCTCATCACATCATCGGTGCCCCGCTCCCTGCCATGGATGCCCTCCACCGCACACGGTGTCTGAGACGGGCCGGGAAAATCATTAAGGACCCCTCACACCCCAACCATGGACTATTTGCCCTCCTCCCATCAGGGAGGCGGTACAGGAGCCTTAGGTCTCGCACCAGCAGGCTGAGGAACAGCTTCTTCCAAAATACCATTACCCTGCTGAACTCACAGGCCTGACGCTAGCTATCTTTTATGCCCTTTTATCTGTATATATTTATTTGCCTATGTACTAGTTCAATTCATCCACATTGTACATATTGTTTTAAGCAGTATTTTACTACTTTGCACTCTGATTAGATGCTAAACTGCATTTCGTTATACCTGTACTCGTATTTGTGCAATGACAATAAAGTTGAATCTAATCTAATATGGGGAGAAGGCAGGAACGGGGTACTGATTGGGGATGATCAGTCATGATCACATTGAATGGCGGTGCTGGCTCGAAGGGCCGAATGGCCTCTACTCCTGCACCTGTTGTGGAAATATATACAAATACAAGCATGCAGAGACGCTGCACCGCGGCCTCCCGCCGTCAGGGGCGCTGCAACCGGAGGACCAGAGGGCGCCCAGACCTCCCTCACATCCCTCGGGCCGCCGGCCGCAGGATCGCCCTCGGGAAGGGAAGGGGAAAGGACGCGAGGCCGGGCGGCGGCGGCGGCTGTTCCTACCTGAGCTCCTCCCCGGCGCTGACCGGAGGCCTCGTCCCGACGGCGGCGACAACGCACCGGCCCCGCCTCACGTGACCGGCGACCAGGCCCCGCCTCCCCCACACTGACGGACAGCGCCAGCGGCCAACGACGTCACACAGGACCAGGTACCGCCCCCTCCCGGCGTCCGGCCAATCAGAGCCGCGTTCCCGCCCCTCCCCAGCGTCGGATAGGTCGAGCCGTAAGCCCCGCCCTTCGGACAGGCAGCTCCCTTCGCCAATGGGAGCCGCACATCCCGCCCTAGCAACGGTTGTCACAACGCGTCCGGCCCGCCCCCGCGGCTCCTGCACCACGTGATGGGGAAAGACTATGGGCAACTTTTCAGGTCGGGACATTCGGCTACTTGTCAAACTTTGTTCCAGTTGACAAATGTCATTCTCTGGTTTTAGTTAACTATCCCACAACCTGCCTCCCTTTTATTGATAGCGGTATGAATATTGATTTCTCTAACTTCAAGCAACCCTTACATCCCCTTTCTCTCCATCCCTGCCCCACCCAAGTCAAACCAGCTTCAAAGTCATTTAAGAAGGAACTGCAGATGCTGGAAAATCGAAGGTACACAAAAAAGCTGGAGAAACTCAGCGGGTGCAGCAGCATCTATGGAGCGAAGGAAATAGGCAACGTTTCGGGCCCAAACACTTCTTCAGACTTCTTCAAAGTCATCTTGTCCTAGCAAAATTTTGAGATTTTAAAAAACAAGTCTGCAATTTATCCCATCAGATAAAGCATACAAATAAGTTTAATTTGACACCTAATTCACTTTCATATCTTCAGTACTAAAAAGGTTATGGCCATTTTCATACTCAGAAATTAGCATCTTGTTCCCTATTGCTTTTCCATTGACTTAACACAAAAGCTGTGATCGAGGACAGTCAAAAGCCCATAACTTTCTTAAAAATTAAGAGAACTGAATGAAATTTTCAGTTATTATAGATTGAAGCATTCTGAAACAAATATAAAACATCTTACTTGGATGACCTGAAATATAATTAGTTAGTTACCTAATTGTAGCTAATTACAAAATTGACCATTGGAAATAGTAATAAATATCCAGACTACCTTGAAAATTCAAAAATGTGATATTCTCAAGATCAGAACTTTAATATTATTGTATCCGAAAGAACGACCATCATTTTTGGCCACCTGGCCAGTGAACTGCCAGCCCACCAGCCATCAGTGACTGAACTGCCAGCCCAATAATCCATTCAGTCCACCCTCTCCCCCTTCTCTCTCACAGAGTCTGTCACTTGTTTTGGGCAGAATTTCTGCCAGTTTCTCAGCTGCCAGCCTGCCAGGTCTGAGTGACTGTACTGCCTGGCCTCAGTGACTGAGCTGCCAGCCCAAGAATCCATTTGGCCCACAGTGTCCATACTAGCCCTCTGGAAACCAGTTCCTTCGGCCCACAACACCCATACTAGTGCAACAGAAAGTCTCCCCCAGCCCCCACACTGGCCAGCAATATTGGTATTGGTGGAGAGGTGGAATTTTGTGTTGGGTGACCAGCCCTCCCATGTGATGCTGGGACATTTTCTCTTTTCTAAAGGCATGGGTGTGTGATAGTCTCCTAACCTTAACTGTCGTATAATTCAAAGAACACAAGTCTCAGTTAGAAGCTTTTTACTAAAACACCATGGTGGGAGAAGACTCACAGAGACTTGAGTGTGTCGTGGTACTCTCAGTCACCTGCTACCGCCCTCTCAAGGAATACACAGAAGCACAGGCATATTTATACAACTTAAAACAGCTAAAAGCACATCTAGTAAAATCCACTGTAACACAAAAAAAGCAGCCTTTACAAAGAACACAACAGGGTTTTTTAAATTAAGTTTGAGGTTAAACAGCTGCTATAATAATATGGCCCTATTGTGTGATAAGAAGGCACCACAGGATATTAGCTTAGCTTCAGACATTGGAATGTGTGTTCTTTGAGAAAAGCCACTTCTTATCTATGCTTCTACTGCTGTGTATGTCGATCTGCAAAGCCTGCTTTTAGCCCATTCGGCACGGATAGGTGACGTTTCTCATACAAACATAGAAAATAGGTGCAGGAGTAGGCCATTCGGCCCTTCAAGCCCTCACCGCCATTCAATATGATCATGGCTGATCATCCAACTCAGATCTCAGGGTGCTGGAGTAACTCAGCGGGTCAGGCAGCATCTGTGGAGAACATGGAGATGTGACATGTCGGGTCGGGACCCTTCTTCAGACTGACACTATGTTTACAGATGAGGGGGTGATCGGCAGATGAGTGGAGTAAATGACAGAGGCTAGAGAAAATAAGGAGATAAAAAATGTGTGAGATAGGGAGAGAGACATTGGTCAGGTAGCATTTTGGAGTATTGCCTACAGTTCTGGTCACTCCATTACAGGACTGATGTGGAGGCTTTGGGGAAGGTGCAGAGATGGTTAACCAGAATGGTTTAAAAACAAGGAACTGCACATGTTTGTTTACAAAACACGACACAAAGTGCTGGAGTTATTCAGTGGGACAGGGAGCATCTCATGAGAGAAGGAATGGGTGACGTTTCGGGGCGAGACTGAACAAGGGTCTCGACCTGAAACGTTACCCATTCCTTCCAGCATTTTATGTCTACCTAAACAGTGCCTATCCACGTCGTGGTGTGCCAGCAGGCTGGAGGAGCGGGCAAAGGCCTTGCCACAGAGCGGGCAGGTGAAGGGGCGCTGGCCGGTGTGGATTCATCAGTGTTCCAGCAGGTGGTCAAGGTGGGTGAAGCCCTTGCAACAGGACGGGCAGGGGAAGGGACGCTCACTGCTGTGGGTACGCCGGTGCTGCCACAGGCTGAGCATGCAGGTGAAACCCTTGCCACACTCAGCGCACACAAAGGGTCTCTCTCTGGTGTGTATCCGCTGGTGCTTCCTCAGCCTCCGTGCTCTCTTGAAACGCTTGCTGCAGTGGGAGCAGCCGCTCACCGGCGTCGATCCGCCAGTGCTGCTGCAACCCCCGCGAGGTGTCAAACGCCTCACCGCTGTATGGACAGTCGTAGGGCTGACCACTGGTGTGCACGCGCTGGTGAGACAGGGCATGGGAGGCCGTGGCAAAGTGCTCTCCACACACCGGGCTGGGGACGGGACGGTCGCTGGCGTGCACCCGCTGGTGGGACAGCAGATAGTTGGAGCGGGTGAAGGCCTTGCCGCACTGGGTGCAGGTGAAGGGGCGCTCGCCGGTGTGGATGCGCTGGTGCACCTGCAGGCTGCCGGATTGGGTGAAGTCCTTGCCGCAGTCGCTGCAGGTGTAGGGCCGCTCCCCGGTGTGCAGGCGCATATGGGTCTTTAGGTGCGTCGACGACTTGAAGCCTTTGCCGCAGTCGGAGCAGGTGAAGGGCCGCTCCCCGGTGTGCAAGCGTGAGTGCACCTTCAGGTGCGTGGACGACTTGAAGCCTTTGCCGCAGTCGCTGCAGGTGAAGGGCCGCTCCCCGGTGTGCAGACGCCAGTGCACCTTCAGGTCCGTGGTTGACTTGAAACCTTTGCCGCAGTCAATACAGCTGTAGGGCCGCTCCCCGGTGTGCACGCGCCCGTGCACATTCAGTTCCGAGGATGACTTGAAGGCTTTGCCGCAGTCGGAGCAGGTGAAGGGCCGCTCACTGCTGTGCACCCGCCGGTGGCTCTTCAGCTCATACATCGTCTTGAAGCTCTTACCGCAGTCGGAGCAGCCATAGGGCATCTCGCCCGTGTGCAACCGCCGGTGAATCTTCAGCTCACCTGCCCTCTTGAAGTCCTTGTCGCAGTCAGAGCAGCCAAAGGGCCTGTGGATGGGACGGTCGCTGGTGTGCATCCGCTGGTGCACCAGCAGATAGGTGGAGCGGGTGTAACCCTTGCCGCACAGGGCGCAGGTGTACGGGCGCTCGTCGGTGTGGGTGCGCTGGTGCTCCATCAGGATTTTGGAGCGGGTGAAGCCCTTCCCGCAGTCGCTGCATGTGTAGGGCCGCTCCCCGGTGTGCAGGCGCCTGTGTACGTTCAGTTCCGAGGATGACTTGAAGCCTTTGCCGCAGTCGGAGCAGGTGAAAGGCCGCTCACTGCTGTGCACCCGCTGGTGCTGCTGTAGCCCTGGCCAACAGGTATAGCTCTTGCCACAGGTGGAGCAGATATAGGGCTTCTCGCCCGTGTGTACCCGCTGGTGGGTCTTCAGGACCTGCACTGACTTGAAGCTCTTGCCGCAGTCGGAGCAGTCGAAGGGGCATTCTCCCGTGTGCACCCGCCGGTGGGTCCTCAGGACCTGCACTGTCTTGAAGCTCTTGCCGCACTCCGAGCAGTCGAAGGGGCGTTCTCCCGTGTGCACCCGCCGGTGGGTCTCCAGCTGGTACGGGTGCTGCCATGCCTTGCCACACACGTCACACTCATAACGCTTCTCCTTGTTGTGCCCCGCCATGTGGTCATTCACCGAAGCTCAGCCCCTTGAAGCTCAGCCCGCACACCGAGCAGATGGGAGGGGCTTACCGGCATCCTAACCGCACTCACATCCCCGTCTCTTAGTTCACAGCAACGGCTCCTAAACCCTGCAGGATGGGAACACAGAGGGTCAACAAGCTGGCAAACAGGACATTACTAACGCGTGAACATTACTAGTGCTTGAAGGGGGGGGGAATGAGCAAGTGGACAAGGATGGGGGGGGATGGGGATGGGTTAAGGGAGAGTGAGGGGGAGAAGAGGGAGTGAGGGGGAGAAGGGAGGAGGCGAAGGAGCAGAGAGGTGGTGAGGAGGCAAGTGGAGGGGGGAGGGGGATGAGGTCGGGGAGGGGGGTGAGGGGAGGGGAGGGGGGTGAGGTGAGGAGACAAGTGGGAGAAGGGGGGGCCACATCGATCTGGAGCGCCGAGCATTCGGGCACCGCGTCGACCCGCCTGCGCTTCCTCCAGCCAGCTGCCCAGCGGCGTGACGTCTGCCACACGTACGGCGCGCACGACCGGCGCCCTGACATCACCCCCAATCCAAGGGAAACTGCTGGCACGGCCGCGCCAGTGATTGGCACTGAGTCACTTGGGGGGGTGGGTCATGCATCATGGGATGAAGGTCACAGAGTGCTGGAGTAACTCAGCGGGTCGGGCAGCGTCTGTGAGAAACATGGATAAGTGACATTTCATAGAAACATAGATAACAGGTGCAGGAGTAGGCCATTCGGCCCTACGAGACAACACCGCCATTCAAAATGATCATGGCTGATCATCCACAATCAGTACCCTGTTCCTGCCTTCTCCCCATATCCCTTGATTCCATTAGCCCTAAGAGCTAAATCTAACTCTCTCTTGAAAACATCCAGTGAATTGGCCTCCACTGCCTTCTGTGGCAGAGAATTCCACAAATTCACAACTCACTGGGTGAGTTTTTCCTCATCTCAGTCATAAATGGCCTACACCTTATTCTTAAACTGTGACCCCTGATTCTGGACTCCCCCAACATCAGGAGCATTTTTCCTGCATCTACCCTGTCCAATCCTTGAATAATTTTACATGTTTCCATAAGATCTCCTCTCATCCTTCTAAATTCCAGTGAATAGAAGCCCAGACGACCCATTCTTTCATCATATGTCAGTCACGCCATCCCGGGAATTAACCTTGTGAACCTACATGCACTCCCTCAATAACAAGAATATCCTTCCTCAAATTAGACCAAAGCTGCATACAATACTCCAGATGTGGTCTTGATAATATTGGTCAAATACATATGTCATAAAATGGAGGATCTCTGCATTTGCAAAGCCTGCTTGTTCTCTTTCTGTGAAAAGCTGCAGGGCCATGAGTTTCATGGCTCCAGGGTGTCTGGATCCTGGGAGGAAGTTAAGTAAAAGGTGATGTCCAGATGTCCTCCCTATTGATAATATGTATGAGGGTTTTGCAGAAAGAGCTGAGCAGGGTTGCAAATGCAAGATTAGGATTGGTTATAGAATGGGATGTTTTAAAGTATTGTTCATTATGTTGCAGATTGTTTGTGCTGTTATCTTGTGATTGGTCAAAGTATGGAGCCTTGTTCACAATGTTTATACCACCTGGGGAAATGTTTCTTTACTTTGGTGAACTGTCTTCCAACTAGAGCCTTCTGTGGAAACAATGTAATGAGGAACTTTGTGATTGGGTTAGGGAGCTGTCAATAAATGTATTATATGATCGTTATTTATGATTGGCTTGTAATCACAAATTGCCCCCCCCCCCCATGTATTTTCACGTCAAGGGTCCGATACAGTATAAAAGAGGGGACATCACATGGATCAGAGTCGACCTTCTGGACATGCACTTGGGACTGTCTGTAGGTGTGTATTCGCACGAGGCTGAAGGGCTTGGACGAGTAGAGACAAGGATCGGACCCGCGGTGTTTGTTAGGTATCGTATAGGAAGTTTGTTTGTGTGAGTGAGAATAAAGAAGTAGTTGATCCAGTGCTTGACTCAGTGTTTTACTGAACTAGACTAAGGGGGTAAACTGTAGGAGCAGAATTACAGTCTCACCAGGGCCCTGTACAACTGCAGAAATACATCTTTGCTCCAGAACTCAACTCTCGTTATGAAGGCCAACATGCCATTAGCTTTCTTCACTGCCTGCTGTGCCTGCATGCTTACTTTCAGTGACTGATGTACAAGGACACCCAGGTCTCGTTGTACTTCCCATTTTCCTAACCTGACACCATTCAGTTGCTACAGATTGCTGGAGTGCTTTAATTTCGCCCACTAATCTACTATGTGGAACCTTATCAAAGGCTTTCTGAAAGTCAAGGTATACTTCATCCACTGGCTCTCCTTGTCCATTTTCCTAGTTACATCCTCAAAAAATTCCAGAAGATTAGTCAAGCATGATTTCCCCTTCGTAAATCCATCCTGTTACTGTTATACAAATTTACCGCTATTTCATCTTTTATGATAGACTCCAGCATCTTCCCCACCACCAACGTCAGGCTAACTGGTCTATGATTCCCTGTTTTCTCTCTCACTCCTTTCTTAATAAATGGGATAACATTAGCTATCCACCAATTAACAGGAACTGATCCTGAATCTATAGAACATTGGAAAATGATCACCAATGCGTCCACGATTTCTAGAGCCACCTCTTTAAGTACCCTGGAATGCAGACCATCAAGTCCTGGGGATTTATCAGCCTTCAGTCCCATCAGTGTACGCAACACCATTTCCTGACTAATGTGAATTGCCTTCAGTTCCTCCATCACCCTAGGTCCTCTGGCCACGAGTACATCTGGGAGATTGTTTGTGTCTTCCTTAGTGAAGACAGATCCAAAGTACCTGTTCAACTAATCTGCCATTTTTTTGTTCCCCATAATAAATTCACCTGTTTCTGTCATCAAGGGACCCACATTTGTCTTAACTATTTTTTTTCCTCTTCACATTCCTAAAGAAGCTTTTACTATCCTCCTTTATATTCTTGGCTAGCTTACCTTCATACCTCATCTTTTCTCCCTGTATTGCCTTTCCCATTCATCTTACTCCCCATAGAATCTTTCTTCCTCTTTGGAATGAACTGAACCTGCACCTTCTGTATTATTCCCAGAAATACCTGCCATTGTTGTTCCACTGTCATCCCTGCTAGGGTATCTTTCCAGTCAACTTTGGCCAGCTCCTCCCTCATGGCTCCATAGTCCCCTTTGCTCAATTATCCCCTTTACTGCATGCTTACTTTCAGTGACCCAGGTCTCGTTGTACTTCCCCTTTTCCTAACCTGACACCATTCAGATAACAGAGGGCTGGAGTAAAACCTTACACTTCCTTATCTCTGTGTCTCCCTCTCCTGTGACTCTCAGTCTGAAGAAGATTCCTTCTCTCCAGAGATGCTGCCTGACCCGCTGAGTTACTCCAGCACTATGTGAAACGCCACCTATCCATATTCTCCACAGATCCTGCCTCCAGCACTTTGTGTCTTTTTGTGTATGAACCAGCATCTGCAGTTCCTTGTGTCTGACAAAGATAGGCACAAAGTGCTGGGGAAAGAATATGGGCAACGTTTCAGGTCGGGACACTCGGCTACTTGTCAAACTTTGTTCAAGTTGAGAAATGTCATTCTCTGATTTTAGTTAACTATCCAACAACCTAACTCTTATTGAGAGGTATGAATATTGATTTCTCTAACTTCAAGTAACCCTTACATCCCTTCTCTCTCCATCCCTCCCCTACCCGTCACACCAGCTTGAAAGTCATCTTTTATCAATCAAATTTCACAATGTCATCCCTTCCCACACAAAGCACCCCCTCCCCAGGTGCTTCCCACTGCAACCGCAGGAGATACAACACCTGTTCCTTTACCTCTCCTCTCAACTCCATCCAAGGACCCAAACATCCTTTCCAGGTGAGGCTGAAGTTCACTTGCACATCCTAGAATAGAATAGAATAGTTTCTTTATTGTCATTGTAACATGAACCATGTACAACGAAATTGTAAAATGTCAGCCAGTCAGTGCACCATTCAAACATTTCTAAAAGCTAACGATACATACAAGGTAAAATATTAAAAAAGATAAACAACTAAAATAAATATCATAAAAATAGCACGCATAAACACCCAGCCCTACATCCTTCTGTCGATTTCATGTATGTATGTATCGCCCCTGCGTTCCTTGGCGGCTACATTTAGTGCCTTTATAGCAGTGGGGTAAAAACTGTTTTTAAGTCTGTTTGTCCTTGTCCTTGTAGATCTGTACCGTCTGCCTGACGGTAACAGTTCAAACAGGGAGTGTCCGGGGTGGGAAATGTCCTTTATAATACTCTGGGATTTTTTGATGCAGCGGGAACTGTGTAAGTCCTCCAAGGTAAGGAGAGGGCATCCGACAATCCTCTAGGCGTTGTCAATGGCCCTCTGGAGCGCTTTCCTCTGAGCCGCTGTGCAGCTGGTGTACCATACGCATACACAGTATGTTAGGAGGCTCTCAATGGAGCACCGATAAAAGGACAGCAGCAGTCTCTGAGTGATGTTATTCTTCCTGAGCACCCTCAGGAAGTGCAGTCTCTGCTGGACCTTTTTCAGCAGCGCAGAGGTGTTCACGCTCCACGTCAGGTCCTCCTCAATATGGATTCCCAGGAAGCGGAAATCCGCCACCCTCTCCACACAGTCCCCTCTGATAACTAATGGTACCATGTCCGTTTTATTCTTCCTGAAGTCTATTATTATCTCCTTGGTCTTTAAGGTGTTAAGGAGCAGGTTATTTTCTCCACACCACACTGTCAGCTGCTCCACCTCATCCCGGTAGGCGTACTCGTCCCCCCTGGAGATGAGTCCCACCACCGTAGTGTCATCCGCAAATTTGACAATGGTGTTGCTGTGGTGGGCGGGGATGCAGTCATGTGTGTAGATGGTGTAGAGCAGGGGGCTCAGCACGCAGCCCTGTGGAGAGCCGGTACTGAGGCTGAGGGCCGTGGATGTGTGATGGCCCACTCTGACTCTCTGGCTGCGACCCGACAGGAAGCTATTTATCACTGTATCGACTGTTCCAGGTGTCAACTTCCTCCAGTGTCAGAGTGAGGCCCAGCGCAAATTGGAGGAACAGCACCTCATATTCCAGCATAATGAACATTGACTTCTCTAACTTCAGATAGCACTTGCTTACTCTCCCCATCCCTTTCCCCTTCCCAGTTCTCCCACTATGCATTTAAGAAGGAACTGCAGATGCTGGAAAATCGAAGGTACACAAAAATGCTGGAGTAACTCAGCGGGTGCAGCAGCATCTCCCACTATGCAGTTATCTCGCCAATGTGCCAAAAGTTGTCATGACCACCCTATCTACCTGTGACGCCACTTTCATGGAACTATGTACCTGCACTCCTAGATCCCTCTGCTCTACAACATTCCCCCAGCGCCTCGCCATTCACAGTGAAGATCCTGCCCTGGTTTGACTTCCTAAACTGCAACACCCTCCCCACCCCCAAACAATGTGACCTCCTCCCTGTGGCTCCCTGCCCTTTAACCCTGCCTCCTCCTGCCCCTCCTCCCCACCCCAGACAATGTGAACCCCCACCCCTACCTTTCTCCCTGCCACCTTCCTTGGCTCACTTGATCCCTCAGTTCCCTGCCCCCCCATTCATCCCCCTCGGCTCCAGACCACCCCCCTCCTTGAATCCCTCCCCCCTCCCTTTGCTCCATGCTTCCCCCCTCCCCCTGCTACTCACTTCACCCCTTTTCCACCCCCAGCCTCTCACCCCCTCCCTCCTGACTCTCTCCTCTTTCTCTCCCTGAACCTCTCCCCTTATTCCTGTCCCTCTCAGCCTCTCCTCCCCCCCCCCCGATATCTTTCTCTCTCCTGACTCTCTTGAATGAATAGGTTCATTGGCCAAGTATTCACATACAAGGAATTTGCCTTGGTGCTCAGCCCACAAGTGACAACATGACATACAGTGACAGTTAGGAATTACATATAAATCATTAAACATTAACAATAAAACATTATTGATTAAACATGTGAATTAAATAAAATACTAGAGCAAAAGGAGGCTGCAGATTATTGGTTAATGAGTAGAGCGACTACTGGTATTTCCCCTCTATCCCCTCCTGACTTTCTCTCTCCCACCCTCCCACTCTCTCTCTCTCCCTCTTTATATCCTTATCTGTCTCTCTCTCTCTCTCTTTCTCTCTCTCTCTCTGCCTTTCTCTGTCTGTCTCTCTCCCTGTCTCCCTCCCTCTCTCTCTCTCTCCCCCTCTTTATATCCTTATCTGTCTCTCTCTCTCTCCCTCTCTTTCTCTGCCTTTCTGTCTCTCTCTCTCCCTCCCCCTCTCTCTCTCTCCCCTCTTTATATCCTTATCTGTCTCTCTCTCTCTCTCCCTGTCTCCCTCCCTCTCTCTCTCCCCCTCTTTATATCATTATCTGTCTGTCTCTCTCTCTCTCTCCCTCTGTCTCCCTCCCTCTCTCTCTCTCCCCTCTTTATATCCTTATCTGTCTCTCTCTCTCTCCCTCTCTTTCTCTGCCTTTCTGTCTCTCTCTCTCCCTCCCCCTCTCTCTCTCCCCTCTTTATATTCTTATCTCTCTCTCTCTCTCTCCCTCTTTCTCTGCCTTTCTCTGTCTCTCTCTCCCTCTGTCTCCCCCCTCTCTCTCTCTCCCCTCTTTATATCCTTATCTCTCTCTCTCTCTCTCCCTCTTTCTCTGCCTTTCTCTGTCTCTCTCTCCCTCCCTCCCTTCCTCCCTCCATCTCTCTCCCTCAACCTCTCTCTCTCCCCTTCTTTCTCCCCCTCGTCTCTCCTCCCCCTCCCCCCTCTATCTCTCTCCCTCTCCCCTTCACTCTCTCTATCTCCCTCTCCCCTGGGCCTCTCTCCTCCCCCTGGGCCGCCATGGGGCCTGAGCCCCCGCTTACCCGGGCCGGCCAGTGCGAGTCGCCTCCACCAGGTCCAAAGACACTAGAGGAGCCAGACAGACAGACAGACCGACCAATGGACTGACGTGTAGTACGCAACGGAACGTCACCTCCGCCATTTTAGGAATAAGACCCCGATCAAAGATCCTACAGCGGCGCAAGACAGGCCACGCCTGCGCAATGCAATGGGCTGACGTGTAGTAGCCACGGAGGGGATCCTGGGCATTTCTCCCGCCCATTTTAGTAACCGGAGCCTACCTGACCCGACCCGACCCGACTCGCAGTGTAATCAATGTTGCGGGGCAACAGTTTGTGTGTGTGATATAGGGTTAGATTCATAATTCTGTCAGTTCATACTTCTTGTCAAGAATAAAATTTGACTCTGGCAATTGTCTTTTTTTAATGTTTTTTAAATCATTTCTTTTTAATGGCTCATGTGCTGTGTTTGAGTTGATTTTGTATTACACTTGCACTCTGCAATTCGTTCATCTAATCACACTGTTCACAACTGCAGTATTTGGGAAAATAATAGCAATATGAAGATTCCAGTTGCTCTAGCCCTGGAATGTTACTTCATGTTTTTGTGTCTATGGAGTTGTTTCTCAACAATAAAATGCATCTGGTCTTCCCAATAGCCAGAGAGTGGAATGAGATCTGTCTGTAATTATGGGGTTATCTATATTAAGCTTTTCACAAAATTAAATTTGTTTTGAGCAAGATTTAAAAATGATGTATAACTTAAGGATGGTTTTATTCAGCGAGCATACAACTGATTAGATTGTGCTGGAAAGAACACACATACATGAATGTGATATAGATTATATAATCATATAACACACACATTTACATTTCTGATTTTTATATCCAATGATGAATTTTATTTCAGACTAGACAAGGGACAACATTAAGTAAAAAAACATTGTAAACCTCCCCGCAACTTCACTCCCCGCTATATTTAAGAGGGAGTGAAATGTGGCCCTTGTGGCTAAATGGATCAGGGGGTATGGAGAGAAGGCAGGTACGGGATACTGAGTTGGATGATCAGCCATGATCATATTGAATGGCGGTGCAGGCTCGAAGGGCCGAATGGCCTACTCCTGCACCTATTTTCTATGTTTCACTCTGGTGTCTCGGCCGTGCTGATCCAGGTCAGACTCCCCACACGCTGTGGAAGGAACATCTTTTCGCTTTTATTGTGATTTATTTCTCTTTTTAACTGAATATCTGATAACGACACATTAGCAGCATATGGCACCAATATTGCACCAACCCACTCAATTTTAAATAATTCATAATAGAAATCCATTAACATGGTTAACACTTTATTTCTGATATGCATAGTAAGATTTACATAATTTACATTATTCTGTGCACGAGATATACAGGGTTACAGTGTTCAGCCTATCAGCTAACCAGTGAAAGTGATGTACAATTCAACGTATGTAACACAATGATAGCCCCACCCCTGCTTACACCAAAGAGCAAAACGTCCAACGTAGATACAATAATAAATAAATCGGCATTTGCATTGTTTTGTGTAGTTAACAAATCACAATTTCACACAATGTACATAAGATGGCAGTTATTTGACAAATACTCCGCAGTTCAGTGTAGGAGATCATGTCAGCGAGTATTCTGGGCGCACTGTCGACATCTGAAATTACAGAAAATATCATGCAGTCAATATGTTCTTATTCCACATTAAATAACAGAGAGGTAGAAAGAAAATGCTCTTGAAGAGAAGATTTTTACAAGGATGTTGCCATGAGGACTCGACTATCTGAGCTCAATGATCTAACTACAGTGAGAGATTGAACAGGCTAAATAACATTTTCAATATGCCACAGAAGTAATAAATGCTTTCTTACCTTTCCTCCTTAACGGGGAACCTGAAGAAAGACAAGTCAGGTTGCCTACATTACGTAGCGCTATAGGATCTTTGCTTTGGATACGAGTGCGGAGGCGGAAGCAAAGATCCTATCTTTGGGCGGAAGCAAGATGGACAGAAGCTGGTTACGGAAATGGGTCCTATAATTACCCATCAATCTGCCCATGACCGTACTACGTGTTTTTCGCAGGAGTAGTCCATCTATAGGATCTTTGACCCCGATCTCCATTCTGCCTCTCGCAGTTTAATCCACGTCAGTCCATTGGATTTTGCAGTTTACCTTGGCCTTCTATGTTAGACCATTATTATCTTTGTTTATAATAAATAAGGTGCTTCTTTTAAAAAAAATAAAAATAAATAGGGAAACTGTGCAATGTTAGGTCTCTGGACCATATGCATTCTATGATCTTTGGCCTAATCAGTGTTGTGGGGGAACCTTATGTGTGTGTTTCTGTGTGTGAGAGGCAAGATAGAGATAATAGATTTCAAAGTTCCTCATGGATCAGAAGCAACTTTGATTTAAAGCAACTCATGATGTACATGAGCCATTCTCATGATGTACATAAGCCATGAAGGCAATTATATTTGCCTTTATTTTTGTGCCTATAAGATATAAGGAACATAAGCCATAAGCCAATATATGTGCCTATATTTATATATTATAAACACGTATATATATATTTCATATATGATATACACACATATATAAATGTGATATTGCTGTATATAATTAAATAACACACATACATATTCCTCTAGTTTCTTATATATAAACATATATTCATTATATATATCAGAGAACCATAGAAAATAGGTGCAGGAGTAGGCCATTCGGCCCTTCGAGCCTGCACCGCCATTCAATATGATCATGGCTGATCATCCAACTCAGTATCCTGTACCTGCCCTCTCTCCATACCCCCTGATCCCTTTAGCTACAAGGGCCACATCTAACTCCCTCTTAAATATAGCCAGTGAACTGGCCTCAAATACCTTCTGTGGCAGAGAATTCCACAGATTCACCACTCTCTGTGTGAAAAATGTTTTTCTCATCTCGGTCCTAAAATACTTACCCCTTATCCTTAAACTGTGACCCCTTGTTCTGGACTTCCCCAACATCGGGAACAATCTTCCTGCATCTAGCCTGTCCAACCACTTAAGAATTTTGTAAGTTTCTATAAGATCCCCCCTCAACCTTCTAAATTCTTGTGAGTAACGATGATGAATATATATGTGTGATATCTATGTATCTAAATATATAACACACACATATGTATATTTCTCTGAAGTCTGAAGAAGGGTTTCGGCCCGAAACGTCGCCTATTTCCTTCGCTCCATAGATGCTGCTGCACCCGCTGAGTTCCTCCAGCAATTTTGTGTACCTTGTATATTTCTCTAGTTTCTTTCTTGTGATCTCCTTTTTTTTCTTTCATTCAACCTCTCTCTCTGAAATCCTAATATTGTGAATAAAATATAATGAACACATGCCAAGATATTTTTTCATTCTATATTAGTGTAAAGAAATATAGTGTATACATACCTACATTGATGCAGAAGTGCGTGTTTTAGACATGAATACTGTGCATTGCTACCATAGTTTAGTTTTTAAGGGAAATCTACATATATTTGAGGGAAATTAGTTACCGTATTTCCCGGCAATGAAGACGCACCGCCTTTTGAGTCGCTAAATTTAAAAAAAAGGATGGCGGGACAGGATCGAGGGTTTGGTTTACTCCAGGGGTCCGCAGCCTTGTTTGCATAGGGGCCAGGACCCTCCGGGACTAGCTGTAGTTCCCAGGTCACCTGCGAGCTCCGGGTCTAGCTGCGGTTCCACTGTCCGGCCCCGGCAGCCGCTCACAGCCACCCGAGCTCTGAGTGAGTTTGTAAATGTGAATATCTCATGAATAAACATTTGTGGGTTAGCAGTATAGTGCAACAATCCACACAATTTTAAATCATTCTGCAACAAAATTCATAAACAAGGATAACACTTTTTATTTCTGTCATTTATGGTAAGATTTACATAATTTATTGATTTATGTGTGAGATAATTTATTGATTTATGTGTGAGGCTAGATGCAGGAAGATTGTTCCCGGTGTTGGGGAAGTCCAGGACAAGGGGTCACACAGTTTAAGGATAAGGGGGAAATCTTTTAGGACCGAGATGAGGAAAACTTTTTTCACACAGAGATTGGTGAATCTGTGGAATTCTCTCCCGCAGAAGGTAGTTGAGGCCACAGTTCATTGGCTATATTTAAGAGGGAGTTAGATGTGGCCCTTGTGGCTAAAGGGATCAGGGGGTATGGAGAGAAGGCAGGTACAGGATACTGAGTTGGATGATCAGCCATGATCATATTGAATGGCGGTGCAGGCTCGAAGGGCCGAATGGCCTACTCCTGCACCTATTTTCTATGTTTCTATGTTTCTATATACAGGGTGTTCAGAACAAAGACGGCAGTTCTTTGACAAGTACTCCGTAGTTCGCTGTAGGAGATCTTATCAACGAGTATTCTGCACCCACTGTCAATATCTGAAATTACAGTAAAATGTCATATAGAATTAACTTATAAGAATAAATCTGATTATAACCACATAACTGCAGAATAGATGATATGTCACTTATATGCAATTGTTTTCAGGGGTGGGGAGAGACATGTATATTGCAGATGCATTTTCCCTCTAATAGGTCAATTTATGCCTACTGAATACATTCTGTATTCATGCCTACTATATTCTGTTGTGCTGAAGCAAAGCAAGAATTTCATTGTCCTATCTGGGACACATGACAATAAACTCTCTTGACTTGACCTGGAGGACCATCGGAGCCCGGCTCACCCCGCCTGGAGGACCGCTGGCTCCCATCACGGAGTGATATCGCTCTGTATCGTCCCGTATCCTCCACTCTCCCCCTTCCCTCCTCCTGTTTCTTCACTCTCCTCGTCCCTCCCTCCCTCCACCCCACTCCCTCGCCCTCTGCTCCCGTGTTCCCTCACCGCCCTGCTCCTCTCTAGCTCTGCTCCCTCCATCCCTTCACTCCCTCCCTCCTCTCTAGCCCACCTCACTTGTTCCCTCCCTTCCCCCATTCTAGCCATCATCTCTCCACTCCCTCTACTGCCACAGTGTTCCCTCACTCACTACTCCTCTCTAGTCCTCCCCCTCCACCCCTCACTCACTCCTTCTCTAGTCCTCCTCCCTCCACCCCTCACTCGCACCCCCTCTCTAATCCTCCCCCCTCCACCCCTCACTCACCCCCCCCCCCCCCCCACACATATTCCCTCACCCCCTTCAATGACCCGAATCAAAGTCGACTCTAATCGACCAGGAATCGAATATAGGAGCAAAGAGGTCCTTCTGCAGTTGTACAGGGCCCTAGTGAGACCACACCTGCAGTATTGTGTGCAGTTTTGGTCCCCTAATTTGAGGAAGGACATTCTTGCTATTGAGGGAGTGCAGCGTAGGTTCACCAGGTTAATTCCTGGGATGGTGGGACTGTCATATGCTGAGTGAATGGAGCAGCTGGGCTTGTACACTCTGGAGTTTAGAAGGATGAGAGGGTATCTCATTGAAACATATAATATTGTTAAGGGTTTGGACACGCTAGAGGCAGGAAACATGTTCCCGATGTTGGGGGGGTCCAGAACCAGGGGCCACAGTTTAAGAATAAGGGGTAAGCCATTTGGAACGGAGACGAGGAAACACTTTTTCTCACAGAGTCTGTGGAATTCTCTGCCTCAGAGGGCGGTGGAGGCAGGTTCTCTGGATGCTTTCAAGAGAGAGCTAGATAAGGCTCTTAACAATAGCGGAGTCAGGGGATATGGGGGGAAGGCAGGAACGTGGTACTGATTGTGGATGATCAGCCAGGATCACATTAAATGGCGGTGCTGGCTCGAAGGGCCGAATGGCCTAATCCTGCACCTATTGTCTTTTAACTCACTCTGCTTCAGTTTGCAGCTATTTTTTTTTTTTTAAACTTCATTGGAGATAATAAAAATCTGAAATGTATAAAGACAGAATATTCACCAACTTGCACAAGTAGTGAAGTGTTTCCATCGCCATTCTTTGGCAAAAGGAACGCGAATAGGCGGTGGGTTTTAACACAAATTGTAACAGGTTTGTGTGCAGAGACAGGAGGGCGCTCTTCCCCCCCAACCCCCACCCCTCTCTCTTCCCACCCTCTGTCTCTCCCCTTCCCCTGTGTCTCTCCCTTCCCCGCTGTGCCCGCCATCTCTCCCCGTCTCTCCCACCCGTCTCTCCACATCCCCATCACTCCGTCACCCCCACTCCTCTGTCACCCCACCCTCTTCCCTTCCCTTCTCACCACCCCTCATTCTCCCACCCGATCTCTCTCACACTCCTCTCTCCCTCTCCGCCCCCCTCCGCCCCGGCTCCCCTCCCACCCTTCTCTCCACCCTGCTATCTCCCGCCTCCACACTAATCTCTCTCTCCCCCATCCTCCTCCCATCCTCGTCTCTCTCGGCTCTGCAGTGTATTTATATGCAGCATCTTCTCCATGTATTTTCAGGTTTACGACAGATTTGTTGACGCTTAATCCATTCCTCGGGGGGGCGGCGGGGATTCCAACCCCCTGCGCCCACTCACCGGGACACCCGGGTCTGGAGGAAGGGGCTAGTAGCGCCTGGCCCGCGAATGGCCACCATCGCCACCAGGTTCGGTAGCAGACCGACACGAAGCTCCGCTTGGTGACCAGTCTGAGCTCTGCCTTGGGACCGCTCTGAGCTCTGTGACCGAGCCAGTCTTAGCTCTGCCTTGGGACCGCTCTGAGCTCTGTGACCAAGCCAGTCTTAGCTCCGCGAGGAGGAAGAGTCCACAGGGCAGCTCCATGTGGAGACCGAAGATACACACAAAACGCTGGAGTAACTCAGTGGGTCAGGCAGCATCTGTAGAGGGAAGGAATGGGTGACGTTTCGGGTCAAGACACTTCTTCAGACCTCGGGAGAGCGAGATACAAAGATAAGGAAGTGTAAGGTGTGTGAATGAGAGAAAGGGGGTGGAGATCGAGGACAATAGGATAGAGCCTTGTTGGAAAAGAGAGGTGGGGGCTGGATAAAGTCTGGCGAGTGATGGGTGGATACAGGTGAGGGAGGGGGTGATGGGCGGATGGGTGGAGTAAGTGACTAAAGCTGACAAAAAGGGGGTCAGAGAAGGAGGAGAGGGTTAGAGTGATACAGTGCGGAAACAGGCCCTTCGGCCCAACACATCCATGCTGATCAAGATCTCCCATTGGCCCGCGTTTGGTTCATATCTTGCCACGGGTACAGGCCCTTCAGCCCATCGACTTCAATGTGACCACCAAGTACCTATCCCAGGATTGAGCAATGCGGGACAGGAAACCTTGCGCTCATCTAGTTGGTAGTGACCAATAATGAAGAAAGACTGGATAGACTCGGCTTGTACTCCCTAGAATTTAGAAGATTGAGGGGGGATCTTATAGAAATTTACAAAATTCTTAAGGGGTTGGACAGGCTAGATGCAGGAAGATTGTTCCCGATGTTGGGAAAGTCCAGAACAAGGGGTCACAGTTTAAGGATAAATGGGGAAATCTTTTAGGACTGAGATGAGAAAAACATTTTTCACCCAGAGAGTGGTGAATGTGTGGAATTCTCTGCCATAGAATGTAGTTGAGGCCAGTTCATTGGCTATATTTAAGAGGGAGTTAGATGTGGCCCTTGTGGCTAAAGGGATCAGGGGTATGGAGAGAAGGCAGGTACAGGATACTGAGTTGGATGATCAGCCATGATCATATTGAATGGCGGTGCAGGCTCGAAGGGCTGAATGGCCTACTCCTGCACCTATTTTCTATGTTTCTATAAGGCTAACCCAACATTGAGCCATGCCGCAAGGAAATAGGCTCTTCGGCCCTTCGACTTCATGGTGACCACCAATAATCTATCCCATTATGGAGATGTACATCCCTCCCATGTCCACCCGCCTCACATGACCAGCAACACGGTCCCGCCTCCTCCCTTCCCCCCCCCCACTGACGGCCAATGGGAACTGGCCGCGCCTCCTCCCGGCCCTGATGTCACAAAGCACCAAGTGCCGCCCCTCCCGGCGTCCGCCAATCAGAGCCGTGTCCCGCCCCCTTCAGCGCAGGTGACCGCGTCCCACAGGTCGAGCCGCAGACCCACCTCTTGGACGGACAGCACTCTCCGCCAATCCGGGCCGCCCATCCCAACCATAGCAACCAGAGATACTAGATAGCAACTCAGCGGGACGGGCAGCACCTCAATAGACAATAGGTGCAGGAGGAGGCCATTCGCCCCTTCGAGCCAACACCGCCATTCAATGTGATCATGGCTGATCATTCCCCAATCAGTGGCCCCTGGTTCTGGACTCCCCCAACATCGGGAACATAGAAACATAGAAAATAGGTGCAGGAGTAGGCCATTCGGCCCTTCGAGCCTGCACCGCCATTCAATATGATCATGGCTGATCATCCAACTCAGTATCCTGTACCTGCTTTCTCTCCATACCCCCTGATCCCTTTAGCCACAAGGGCCACATCTAACTCCTTCTTAAATATAGCCAATGAACTGGCCTCAACTACCTTCTGTGGCAGAGAATTCCAGAGATTCACCACTCTCTGTGTGAAAAATGTTTTCCTCATCTCGGTCCTAAAAGATTTCCCCCTTATCCTTAAACTGTGACCCCTTGTTCTGGACTTCCCCAACATCGGGAACAATCTTCCTGCATCTAGCCTGTCCAACCTCTTAAGAACATGTTTCCTGCCTCTAGCGTGTCCAAACCCTTAACAATCTTATATGTTTCAATGAGATATCCTCTCATCCTAAACTCCAGAGTGTACAAGCCCAGCTGCTCCATTCTCTCAGCATATGACAGTCCCACCATCCCGGGAATTAACCTTGTAGACCTACGCTGCACTCCCTCAATAGCAAGAATATCCTTCCTCAACTTAGGGAACCAAAACTGCACACAATAGTCCAGGTTCCTCTTGTGATAAAGGCTAACATGCCATTCGCTTTCTTCACTGCCTGCTGTACGTGCATGCTTACTTTCATAGACTGATGTACAAGGACCCCCAGATCCCGTTGTACTTCCCCTTTTCCCAACTTGACGGCATTTAGATAGTAATCTGCCTTCCTGTTTTTGCTACCAAAGTGGATAACCGCACATTTATCTGCATTAAACTTCATCTGCCTTGCATCTGCCCACTCCCCCAACCTGTCCAAGTCACCCTGCATTCTCATAACATCCTCCTCACAGTTCACACTGCCACCCAGCTTTGTGTCATCTGCAAATTTGCTAATGTTACTTTGAATCCCTTCATCCAAATCATTGATGTATATTGTAAATAGCTGTGTTCCCAGCACCGAGCCTTGCGGTACCCCACTAGTCACTGCCTGCCATTCTGAAAGGGACCCGTTAATCCCTACTCTTTGTTTCCTGTCTGCCAACCACTTCTCTACCCATGTCAGCACTCTACCCCCAATACCATGTGCCCTAATTTTGCCTACTATTCTCCTATGTGGGATCTTATCAAATGCTTTCTGAAAGTCCAGGTACACTACATCCACTCTCCCTTGTCCATTTTCCTAGTTACATCTTCAAAAAATTCCAGATTAGTCAAGCATGATTTCCCCTTCGTAAATCCATGCTGACTCGGACCGATCCTGTTACTGCTATCTAAATGTTCGGCTATCTCATCTTTTATAATTGACTCCAGCATCTTCCCCAGCACCAATGTCAGGCTAACCGGTCTCCATAGGTTGTCAATTTCCATCACATGACTACAGAAATGACCAATTATGTTCTGATCTTGACTCGGGCACTAAGAGATTTTCATTCTAGGGTGCGAGCAGCATACGGTGAATTACGGTGAATCAAGCCTGGTGATTTTGTGATGGTGCAGAATTGGGTAAGGAAAGGTTTGGCGGCTCGGTGAGAGGGACCTTATCAGGTTCTCCTGACGACCCCGACTGCTGTTAAGGTACAAGGAAGGAATGCAATCGTATTAGTGGAAGATTTTGAGCTGCTAACTTATTTTCTTCAAGGAATTTTTAGTATAGGAACATCACATCAAGAGTCAAGAATACAGCAAGCTGACGTATTGGATCAAGAGAATTAATTCCCATGTAAACTCGGGAGGTGGAGACTCGTCA
Organism: Amblyraja radiata; assembly: GCF_010909765.2. Lineage (NCBI taxonomy): Eukaryota > Metazoa > Chordata > Chondrichthyes > Rajiformes > Rajidae > Amblyraja > Amblyraja radiata. The sequence goes on along the minus strand of NC_045970.1, from coordinate 57,608,636 downwards.
GTCAGGAATCTTCGAAACTATGCCCATGAAAACTCGGGAAGTTACTTAGAGTTGTGGCACAACTACATCGCTATCATTGTTGAATTGTAGAACAAGAACAGTTGTCATCTTACCTTGTTAGTTATCAGATATGATAAAAGGGGGGAATGTTAATATCAGAAATTTTGGATACTTGGGAAAATGGAGGATGTCTGTTTAAAAGATTTGTAAAACTTGTTTGACATCTTTGCAGAAAGATGCAGAACCATGTGATACAGTTTTGGTCTCCTAATCTGAGGAAGGACATTCTTGCCATAGAGGGAGTACAGAGAAGGTTCACCAGACTGATTCCTGGGATGGCAGGACTTTCATATGAAGAGAGACTGGATAGACTCGGCTTGTACACGCTAGAATTTAGAAGATTGAGGGGGGATATTATAGAAACTTACAAAATTCTTAAGGGGTTGGACAGGCTAGATGCAGGAAGATTATTCCCGATGATTATTCCCGAAGATTATTCCGTTCCCGACTCTCACAGTCTACCTTGAAGCTTACAAACTCCACCTCACTGACTACAAAGATGCCCTCATTGCTGCAAAATCTGCCTACCTCTCCTCCATATTCACCGATCCCTGCCTAAACCACAGAACCCTCTTCTCCACAGTGGGCAACCTCCTCAAGCCTCGAGCCAACACTCTCCCTGCCTCTACTCCGGTTCTCTGCAACTCATTCCTCCACTTTTTCGCTGATAAAATCAGCACCATCTATCAATCTTTATCCCCTGTACCCGACTCCCCAGCATCTACTCCACCACCTACCAAGGCCCCTCCTTTCAACATCTCCACTGACCTCCTTACCCCTCCTCCACACTGCTTCCTCTCCCAGTTTGACCTGGTCACCCCTATTGAAATCTCCAAACTCATCAGCTCTTCCAAACCCACTACCTGCTCCCTCTCCCCACTCCCCTGTTGATGTCCTGCCTCCCCGTTCTCTGCCCCTACCTCACTAATCTCTTCAACTCCTCATTGTCCCAAGGAATTGTCCCCTCCGCTTTCAAAACTGCTGCCGTTACACCAATCTTAAAGAAACCAGGTCTTGATCCCTCCTCTCTCATTAACTACCGCCCAATCTCAAACCTCCCCTTTCTTTCAAAAACCCTGGAGCGTATCGTTGCGTCGCAACTTCATTCCCACCTCCTTGCGTATAACCTACTTGAACCCCTCCAATCTGGCTTTCGCCCTCTCCATAGCACAGAAACTGCTCTCCTCAAAGTCCTCAACGACCTCCTCACCTCTGCTGACACTGGTTCCCTCAACATCCTCATCCTCCTCGACCTGAGGGCAGCCTTCGAAACAGTGAACCATAACATCCTGCTCACCAGACTCAAAGACCTCGGCATTGAAGGCTCTGCACTCAGCTGGCTCCGTTCCTACCTTTCCAACAGATCCCACTTCATCTCTCTCCACAACCACACCTCTGCTACAGCCGCAGTCACTCAAGGCGTTCCCCAAGGCTCCGTACCTGGCCCCCTCCTCTTCATCATCTACATCCTCCCCCTTGGTCAGATACTCCGCCACTTCATTCTGGACTTCCACTGTTACGCTGATGACACCCAGATTTACCTTGGCACCAAATCCCCACACAACCCTCCCCTCTCCCATATCAACTCCTGTTTGTCAGCTATAAAAACCTGGATGCAACATAATTTCCTCAAACTCAACAGCGATAAGACAGAATTCCTCCTCATAGGCTCCAAAGCCACACTCAGCAAAATCAATAACCCCACTCTCACCATCGACGGCTCCACTGTCTCCCCATCTCCCCAGGCCCGCAACCTTGGCGTGATCTTTGATTCCACCCTCTCCCTTGAGCCTCACATCCGCCATGTCATTAAAACCTCCTTCTTTCATCTCCGCAACATCGCCAAACTCAGACCCTCTCTCACACCTCCCGCTGCTGAAACACTCATCCATGCCTTCATCTCCTCCCGACTGGACTATTGCAACTCACTTCTCCTTGGCATCAGCTCCACCTACATCAACCGACTCCAACTGGTCCAGAACGCAGCCGCCCGACTCATCACCCACACCAAATCCTGGCACTCCAGTCCTCAAAAAACTTCACTGGCTTCCCATCTCCCACCGGATCACATACAAAATCTTGGTTCTCACCTACAAAGCCGTCCACCATCTGCCCCCCCCCCATATCTCACTGACCTCCTCTCCCCCTACCAACCCTCACGGTCCCTCAGATCCACATCAGCCGGTCTCCTCTCCATCCACAAGTCCAACCTCCGCAGTTTTGGGGACAGAGCCTTCTCCAGGGCAGCTCCCAGGCTCTGGAACTCCCTCCCCCAACTGATCCGCAATTCCGTGTCCCTCACCATCTTCCAGTCCTGCCTCAAGACCCATCTCTTCACCTCTGCTTATCCTTAGCCCCACGTCCCCGTCCCTTTCATCTGTGCATTAATTGCCTCATACTGTGTTTTGTATTGAATTCTGTCTTTACTTTGTGTACTAGTCATGTCTCAACTATTTATTTCATTCCCCTTACATGTTTTTCCTCTACATGCTCAATTTTTGTAAGGTGTCCTTGAGACTCTTGAAAGGCGCCCATAAATAAAATTTATTATTATTATTATTGATGTTGGGGAAGTCCAGAACTAGGGGTCACAGTTTAAGGGTAAGAGGGAAGTCTTTTAGGACCGAGATGAGAAATTCATTTTTCACACAGAGAGTGGTGAATCTGTGGAATTCTCTGCCACAGAAGGTAGTTGAGGCCAGTTCATTGGCTATATTTAAGAGGGGGTTAGCTGTGCCCCTTGTGGCTAAAGGGATCAGGGGGTATGGAGAGAAGGCAGGGATGGGATACTGAGTTGGATGATCAGCCGTGATCATATTGAATGGCGGTGCAGGCTCGAAGGGCTGAATGGCCTACTCCTGCACCTATTTTCTATGATTCTATGATACGGAAGGCTCCAGAAATTCTAAATCCTGGGAAGGGATTGTGTGGAGGTTGCTGTCCAGATGGCCTGCGAGTTAATAATAATAATAATAATAATAATAATATCTTTTATTGTCATTGCACGTCAGTGCAACGAGATTTAGTATGCAGCTCCAACCGATGAAAAAGAAAAGTAAAATAAATAAATAAGCTGTGTGTCGTGGCCATCCGATGGAGACAGTCCAGGGGGGGTGGGGGGCACTCAGCAGGGCCGGTTCAGAGTCGCTATAGCTCTTGGAATAAAGCTGTTTCTGAGTCTGGAGGTTCGGGCGTAGAAGGCCTTGTAACGTCTGCCGGAGGGAAGTAGTTCGAACAGTCCGTTACAGGGGTGTGAGGAGTCTTTATGGATGCTGACGGCCTTGCTGAGGCACCGTGTGTGGTAGATGCCCTCCAAGGCTGGTAGCTCTGTCCCAATGATCCTCTGCGCTCTGTGAACGACGTGCTGAAGAGCTCTCCTCTCCGCCTCCGTGCAGCTGAGATACCACAGAGATGCCATACGTTAATATGCTCTCTGTGGTGCAGCGGTAGAAGGTTGTCAGCAGCTGTTGGGGAAGACCAGTCTTTTTTAATGTCCTCAGGAAGAACAGTCGTTGCTGTGCCTTCTTGACCAGCGCAGCGGTGTTGGTGGACCATGTGAGGTCCTCTGAAATGTGAGTGCCCAGAAACTTAAAGCTGGACACTCTCTCCACACTTTCCCCGTAAATGGAGATTGGGGCGTATTCTCCATTATGGGACCTACTGAAGTTGTTAATATGTATGAGGTTTTGCAGAAGGAGCTAGGTCCTGTTGCAAAAGCATGCTTGGGATCGGTTGGGGAAATGTTGGCTTAATTATGTTGCAGAGTCTTCCCGCCGCTAATTGTGATTGGTCCAAGTAAGATTGGAAAAGTAAGCATGCAGGTGCAGCAGGCAGTGAAGAAAGTGAATGGCATGTTGGCCTTTATAACAAGAGGAGGTTGAATATGGGAACAAAGAGGTCCTTCTGCACAGAGCCCTAGTGAGACCACACCTGGAGTATTGTGTGCAGTTTTGGTCCCCTAATTTGAGGAAGGACATTCTTGTTATTGAGGGAGTGCAGCGTAGGTTTACAAGGTTAATTCCCGGGATGGCGGGACTGTCATATGCTGAGAGAATGGAGCGGCTGGGCTTGTACACTCTGGAGTTTAGAAGGATGAGAGGGTATCTTATTGAAACATTGTTAAGGGTTTGGACACAGTAAGGGCAGGATACATGTTCCCGATGTTGGGGGAGTCCAGTACCAGGGGCCACACAGTTTAAGAATAAGGAGTAAGCCATTTAGAATGGAGACGAGGAAACACTATTTCTCACAGAGAGTGGTGAGTCTGTGGAATTCTCTGCCTCAGAGGGTGGTGGACGCAGGTTCCCTGGATGCTTTCAAGAGAGAGCTAGATAGGGCTCTTAAAAAATTGTGGAATCAGGGGATATGGGGAGAAGGCAGGAACGGGGTACTGATTGGGGATGACCAGCCATGATCACATTGATCGAAGGGTCGAATGGCCTACTCCTGCACCTATTGTCTATTGTCCAAGAGTGGCCTCACCAAAGATGTTTCTTTACTTAGTGATAATGTTTCTTAACTTAATATAAGTGTTTCCCAGTAAGTGCTTTGTGTTGAAACTATGTTATGTGCTATTGTATGATTGGGTTAGGGAACTGTCAATCAATGTACTTTGCAGTCCGTGTCGGTAATTGGCTTGTAGGGTTGCCCTGCCCCCATATATTTTCGCGCCTTTGGTCTGCAAGAGTATAAAAGAGTGGGGAGCACATTGGGACGTGCCGATCTTCTGGGGTTTGTTCTATTTCCACGAGGTATAAGTATTGGTATTGGTATAAGTATTGATATTGTGTACAATAAAGGGGAGTTGGATTCCAGTGCTCGTATTTTGTGTTTAACTAAACCAGACTAGGGGTGGGTAAGTTTTAGACCGTAATCTACACAAGTGTGAATGGGTGATCAATAGTCGGAATGGACTCGGTGGGCCGATTTGCCTGATCCATGCTATAACGTTCATTCAATAACTCTGTGAATTTGTGCACCGAATGGCGTTCTCTATGTTCCGTGCTTCTGACGTGTATCTAAAGTTACATATCAAATGATGCCTTAACCCCAAAGTGCCATGAACTGTCATTAAAATCCCATTTAATGGCCACGGGACAATCGCCATCGCCCGCCGGGGGCTTTGACTTTGACTCTGACATCGGGGGGGGGAGTGCAGTGGAGAGATAAGTTTTTTTGGCCTTCCATCACAGCAATGTGATGGATGTTTATGTAAAATATGTTGTGTCTTGGGTCTATTTGTTTGTAATGTATGGCTGCAGAAACAGCATTTCGTTTAGACCTCAAGGGGTCCAAATGACAATAAATTGAATTGAATTGAAAAAAAATTGAATTGAATTCAGAGATTCTCATCTGAGGGACACAAAGTGCTGGAGCAACTCGGCGAGTCATGCAGCGTCTCTGGAGAAGTCCCTGGCATGAACATTGAATTCTCCCAATTTTGCTAGCCCTTGGTGTCTCCTCCCCTTCCTTAACCCTCGAGCTGTCTCCTCCCATCCCCCCGCCCTCGGGCTCCTCCTCCTCCCTTTTTCCTTCCTTCTCCCCCCCCCCACCCCCCATCAGTCTGAAGAAGGATTTTGGCCCGAAACGTCACCTATTTCCTTCGCTCCATAGATGCTGCTGCACCCGCTGAGTTTCTCCAGCATTTTTGTGTACCTTCGATCTTCCAGCATCTGCAGTTCCTTCTTGATCTCTCTGGAGAAGTGTCGGGTCACGACCGAAACGTCACCCATCCATGTTCTCCAGAGATGTTGCCTGACTACAGCACATTGTGTCATTTTGTGGAAATCATAACTTGCTGTCTCTCCACTCGCATCTGCAGTACTTGCACTCGATGACAAATCTGTTATTAAATAAAGAGTGAGATACACAACCGTGTGTTGGAACATCATGCCTCATCAATTCATGAGTTTTTAAGTTGTAGGAGCAGAATGAGGCCAGTCGGCCAATAAAGTCCACTCCGTCAGTCAGTCATGGCTGACCTATTTTTTCCTTTCAACCCAATTCCCCTGCTGTTGAAGAAATTAATTTAGAGGGAACTTAATTGAAAATGAAAAGCGGAAACTTGGCAGATTTGCTTCGAGATTTTATTGCATATCATGGAGAGATGACTGCAGTAAACAGGCATGGTATTAGTATTGGCTGGGGGTCCAGGAGGTCAGTTTGGCCCCCTTGAAAGTGAAAGTGATTCCCAAGCTTTCTACTGGTAGTTTACATAACAGAAGCATAGAATTTTTCGAACACATAACGAGTAAAATAATCTCAAAGATAAATATTTCATGAAATAAATGATTTCGTACAGCCAAAAAAATCTTTACCAAAAGATGTTACCTGAAATGTCTCTTTGCCTAGCACTGTGTGCAAACAGCACAGAAAAAGTGTTGGCTGCAGCCATCTTCTGCTTCAGTAAGGGAAGCTGGTCAGTGATTGGCCGCAACGCCCCTCGGAGACTGTCTGACTGGCCACCGAGCGATCGCCGCATTATGTGATTGGACGCAACGCCCTTGGAAACAGCGGCTGATTGGACGGCAGGAGACCGATTTGTTATTTGGATGGGAATTTTAAGGGAAGCTGGTCGGTGATTGGATGCAACCCCCTTGGAGACAGCGGTTGATTGGCCACCAAATAATCGGACACAAAAAATTGAAAAATGGGAAAATTAAAAAAAATTGTAATTCCGATTTAAATCGGAAGAATATCATGCCTGAGTAAAACTGCTCACAAGTTCTCTGACTTCACAGCAGAATTAGCCGACAGTCTTACTGTGCAGTAAACAACTTTTGTTTACTTTTGTTAGATACTATTCTATGGAAATATTCTATCAACTACATGGGTACCAATTATTTAATTAGTCAGAACATACTTTTCGCTTATGTTAATCTTAATCAACAACAGATGGTTAACACAAGTCAAACACAATACAAGGGCATCTTGACATTATTCTATCTCACCTTTCAGGCGGCCCACGCCACCATCCCCTCTCCAAGCCAATCATAAACCCCCCATTTATTGCAACGTATCTACGCTACCAGCGGTAGGGGGCGCTGGTGATCTGCTGCAACTCCTCACAGAAGGGAAAACAAGCTTCGTTATCTGCTCTACTATTTCATGTTTACATTTACCATCCACCCTTCAATACATTTCCAGACAAGAGGTAATACGTCTAATCTTACTTTGCCGATTCCCATGAACCTTTTCTGCACCTGGTCAAGCAAGAGCTGCCAATTGTCACATCCAAACACCCTTTCGTTTCCTTGTTCAATTCTAATCGAAATCAAGTAAGGAAGGATATTAATTTTTCTTCCACACCGCCGTTGCACCCGCAGCCTCGACGAATCGCCGGTGGGTCTTCAGGTTGTACGCTGTGTTGAAGTTCTTGCCGCAGTCGGAGCAGCCGAAGGGCCTGGAGAAGAGACGGTCATGGTGTGTACCTGCTGGTGGGACAGCAGCTTGGAGGAGTGGGTGAAGCTCTTGCCGCACTGGGCGCAGGTGAAGGAGTG